>NC_041404.2:134087890-134387890 GCF_900747795.2 Erpetoichthys calabaricus | reverse complement strand
ATGGAATTGTAAAAAAGATAAGTCTAAATGGCAAAATTCTTGTGTAACACTTGCACAAAACTCTTGCTGATTACTGGCCTTATAAATGAAAACAAAAAGTACAAGTTAGATGTTTTACTTCATGCGTAAACAAACTTGAGAACTACCGTCTTTAATGTTCTGTACTCATTCAATAAATAATTGATTGTGTGACAAGTATCCTTATCAGTCCAAATGAAAATATTTTATTAAGCATCATTAATGGCAGGTTAACTTCTTCATGTTGAGAGGCTTCATTATGCAACAGACAGTTTAGAGTGATGTGTGAGTTATCGTGTGGTCACCACGAATTCACAATGCCAGCGCTGTAAGTTTCCATCCAGTTTTTTGCGACGTTTTGTTATCGACAAACAGAATATACGTAAAAAAATGTGCGAAATTTGCTGTCTCCAGCCTGTTTCCATCAAACTGGCTTTTTATCGATAAAATGGTGTGCGTGATGACGTCACCCCCCCCCCCCAAACGAACTGTCGCATAACTTTTGTTGTATCGCGAAAAAAATCTGCCCTTGAGCTGTTTCCATACATAATTTTGTGTATGTCGCAAATTATCTACCTTTTGTTTTCCACGTTACACCCCCTCCACTAAACAAAGAAATGGAGAGATTATTCAGACAGTTTTTTTGAAATTTGCCAGCTTACTGTTATTTCAGTTTCACAAATAATTGGAATTGTACATAATATCTGAAGACGACAGCAGAATGAAGCAGTTGCTTGTCTGATAGCCCTAGAGCTCGAAGAAAGTACCAGTGCGACGAAACCCACGGGTATGGGAGAGACGACGGAATAAGACCTTCTGGGAGGAGGTGGTGGAGAGACACTTAACAGAAAATCTCTGGCTGCAACATTTTATAATGACACAGCCGACGTTTGAAATGTTGTGTGGATTCATCAGTCCTGATGTTGCGCCCATCACAGGTTGCCACCGACCACCGGTTCCAACCCAAAAGCGGATTGCCATCGCCCTTTACAAGTTGGCAACCTGCGCCGAGTATAGAGTAGTTGGAGAAACTTTCGGGGTTAGTAAAACTACCGTCCATCGATGTGTATATGCTGTGTGCACCGCTATTAAAGAAAAATTAATGCGGCGTTATATCAGACTTCCGACTGTAGCGGAGGCCAATGAAATTGCATACCGCAATTCCTTGGTGCATCTTGTGCCACAGATTTACGGTGCGCTGGATGGCACGTATGTGCCTATTCTTCCCCCGACGGAAGGCTACCGCGATTACATTAATCGCAAAGGGTGGCCATCTATTGTTCTCCAGGCCCTTGTTGATGACAGGTGCATGATACGAGACATTTGCGTTGGCACTCCTGGAAGTGCCCATGATGCAGCTGTGTTTGCAGCATCGGATCTGTACAGGTGAGCCTACCTTTCAACATCCCTTCACAGTGCGATAACAACTGAATTAACCTGCTTCCCTTAAGGTTTTTAATTAAAACTGAAATTTGAATTAATACAAAATAACGACGTTTAATCAAAAAAAAAAAAAACTCTCTTCATCAGACCATGCGAGCCGCTCCGCCATTCTCGTTTTGATTGCACGTGATGAAAATGGGACACATTTATTTGCGTTAAAGTCCTTTTTTCCGACAAAAACTGTTTCCAATGTAGTTTTTGCGACATCTGAAGTATCGATATGGAATTTATGTGCTAAAGTTAAACGGAAAAATATTATGTCGACATGTACAACATTTTATCGATAATTTGCATTTCCATCAGCTATATCGGTAAAAAAATTTGAAGCGCTAAATATTTTTTCGCAAAAACTCCTTGGATGGAAACCTGTAATGCTGGGTAAATGCAATTGATTGTTATATTGATGACAAAATGTTCCTGGAGTATCAGCGGGTGCCACAGTGGTTTGAATCCCTGCCCAAGCACTGTTTGTGTGGACTTCACATTATCTCCATATCTGGAGGATTTCCTGTAGGTCGTGGAGGAAGAGTGGACATTTTAAATGTGCTCTGTAAAAGTCTGCATGGCCGCATGCATGAGTGTGCTGTGCAATTCTCTGTCACTTTGTTCCAGGTTGTTTTCTGCGGTGTGCCCAGTGGTGATGGGATAAGCCCCATGGTTTCCTGTAGGATCCAGCAGAGATAGTCGGTGATTAGTACATCACCAAAAGGCCCGTCTTAAATTAAATGATGAATTTATCGTGTCGATCCACCCGTCCTTGGAGGCACTCTTAGAAAATGTTTTCTGTTGTATTCATCAACACACCAGTTATGTTTTTTGGAAGTTTTCAATCGGTCTCATTTACTTTTAAGATATACAGCACTTTTTATGAATGCATTTGGCTATATTTACAGATTTACCTCTGATTTATACTCGGAAGTATTTTAAGCATGGAATAGGAGAAAATAATATATGAACTGTAAAACAAGACCCTATGGAAATGTAAACACCTGGGGCCTCATGTATAATGCCGTGCGTAGAACTCACACTATAACATGGCGTAAGCACAAAAGCGGGATTGTGCGTACGCACAGAAAAATCCAGATGCAGGAATCTGTGCGCACGCATACTTTCACGTTCTTCCACTACATAAATCCCGATTTGCGTGAAAAGTAACGCACGTGCACGCGCCTTCTGTCCCGCCCCAACTCCTCCCAGAATTACGCCTCTTTGAATATGCAAATCAATATAAATAGCCTTCTGTGAAAAGACAATGGGAAAAGCACGGGAGAAAATATAAGAATTTCAGCGAATACCAAGTGGAGGCAAATGAAAAACGTACTATTTGTTGGTTTAAACAGTGGTATAATCAACAAAAGGAAGCTGATCGAGTGACAGTGTGTCGGAGAAACTCGAGGGCTCAACTTCACAAAGTCGCACAGTGTCCGAAATAAAAAAGAAATCACATATCAAAGTCGCCGTGAAAAAGCGAGTCGTAGCCCACCGTCTGAGTGTCATATGAAAGCTTATTAGGGTACAGACAAAAAAAAGGCACACAGTGGGGAAAAAAGCACGAAATGTCAACTTTAATCTCGAAATTTCCACTTTAATCACGTAGTTTATTTTGCCATTAAAGTAGAACATCTTAAACTTCATCTTAAAATCGTTTAATTTACTAGTTTCTGAAATCCTATTGTAACTAAAGTGGCATGTTAAATGCTTTGTTCTGTATTTGATCTTCTATGTGCTCTATGTGTATGAATCACTACCTGCTTTTTAAACGGGCTTTCTCTTTCTCCGACAGGACACATACTCCATTACATTCGTGATATTACAGCTCTCTGAATAATTAAAATACTGAGATGTATACGTGATATCTTTTTCATGATGATAGGAATGAAAGCATGTTATTAAACATGGGAACACGGTGGCGCAGTGCTTGTTCATGTCTCACGCAAGAGGCTTGCTGCGCCATGCGCAACCTTCAGTTAAATAATTTATCACAGCAGTACTGTCTCTTTCAAACGTACTAACCTCCAATTCCTGTCCTTACTTTTCTTTCTCCAAAAACTCAATCGCCACACAATAAGCTATGTAATAGACGTGAAGCCATCTGTAAGCTTAGAACTTCGATTCTTCAAAACTTTTAAGGAACATTGAAATATCTTAGTAGTACGTGTTTAATTATTATATCCGTCTATCTTTCCAGTGTCGCGTCAGCACCAGCAATAATACAGCGCAAGGTAGGAACAATTACTGAACTAGCTAGCGCTGCGGCACCGTGTCCTCACATGTTTAATTATTAACAATACAGATTATTTAAATGAAGTTAAAGTTTTATCTGTATAATATAATCAACATGTTTTGCTGCATTTCGTCTTAGAAATGAATACCGTCATCACATGTAAATACGCGCTTTATAAAGTGGCGCAGGTTGTGCAATATTATAACTGTAGTGCAAGTTTACAGTGGGGTAATTGTACTTATAAGTCCAAATATTTCTACAAGGAGCACTTGATGGACTGATTTAGTGTGTTTAGAGTTCTTGGGATGAAACTGTTTCTAAACCGCGAAGTCCGTACAGGGACTAAAGCGTTTGCTGTGGCTCAGGCAGCATCTGCTTCATGCTGTGTACCGATAATTCTCTTTCCAATCAGCTGCTGCTGTGATTCACACTCAGATACAGTGATATAAATACTCCGAGTGGTGCAGTGAGAGTAATGTGGAAAAAGATGATCTGCTGTGGCAACCCTTAACGGGATCAGCTGAAAGAACATGCAGTGAGAGTTACAACGCTAAAGCAGTTATGGTATTTGGAATACTATGGCTATTCCCTGGACCATTATATTGCTACAGGTTAATTACAATCAGATGCATTACACTAATAAACAATATGCAGTTAATTTCAGTGTATTTATAAAGCCGCCAGTCTGCAAAACCGGGCGGATAAATTGCGTACGCCAAGGAATGAGTTACCGTGGAAATGTGCGTGGCTTTACGCCAAGTTTAGGTTTTATACATCGCGATTTGAGCGTGGAAAGGTTCGTACGCAACATTTCTGTGCGTACGCACCGTTTATACATGAGGCCCCTGGAGACTGACATCTAGAACACAAGGTTAGCACTAAATGCCAAGCACAAGTGTTTCATATAATGAAATTGTTGAAATACTCTGATTACAGAGAGAGAAAAAGAAAGAGGAGGAGGAGAGTTGTATATGGAATTGTTTAGTTTATTGAACTAATTTCTGTATATTACAGTCGATTGAGATAATAAGATCTTGCAGCTGCCTGCTTTTTTGCTCAAGGTTGTTTGTCTTTCAGTGTGGTTTTACAGCTGAGTCGCGGTGTTTTTTTTTTTTTTCTCTTTTTCTTTTTTTAAAGAAATCCTCAAGGTGTACAGCCTTTGGACCTTTTGAACCGAACCAAGGCACTCAGAACTGGAAAGGCAAAGCCTCCACAACAAACAAAACTTGCCCATGCTTGTGATTTACCAGAGGCTGTTTGACAATGCTGATGTGCTGCCTTCATGGCTGTTTATTTCAGGAACACATCAAAACTCAATTTAGGTGCTATTTTCTCAATATTATTCCAGTGTTTTGTCCTCTTTGAAAGTTTGTGGGTTTTTCTTTTCTAGCTTTAGAATCTAAGTTAAAATAAAATAATATAAGGGAGTGTCTACCATCTGTAAAATATACTTCCCTAGATCGTGATGTGTTGAACTGGTTAGAAAATGGACGAGTCAGTGTTTACCCAATTACTGAACATGTCGAATAAGAATTAAGCGTAAATGGGGAGTTGAAGTATTTTTACACAGCATTTGGTGTAATACAAACCAAATTAAGACCAATCACCAATTAATTCACAGGTACGCTTGTGGACAAACATACATTACATACTCCTTTATACTGGCCAACTCTAAAGTTGCCAATTGAAGCAATAGTCTAAAAACACTCTTTTCTCTGTTATTTACTGCATGTAGTTTGTAGAGATGACTAAGAAAAATATTTAAACTCATGACTCCATGAGTTTAAATATTGCTGTACAGTGGCAAATGGTGTGAAAAGAATCTAAGGGCAAAAGGAAAAATCATTCTCTCATTACTCGTGTTGTATAAAACACATGTCAGTTATCCAGTCATATGCACAAAATGTGCAAAACGCATGCTTTTTTGCTAAACTATTGTTAAATATATACTTCTGTAATGATCAGCGCATATCATAAATGAAATACTTAAGCGTCATGAAATGAACATGGTGAAATCAGGCTCAGTTTAAATATCAGTTGTTTCCTTTAGGGGGTGATATAGCTCCCTAATTGGAATAAGTTCTTTTATAATTGCGGCGTTTTAAGTAACCAAAAAATATACAGATATCCCTCCCATAGTGATACGGCGGTAAAAATCACATAAGTGAAAATAACAGCTTTCTTTACTGACGATTTATGCGGCATTACAAACTGAGGAAGCCATAGCATAACAATACCAAGGTGGGAACTTGATGTATACAGTCTGCCATTTTCCGTCGCTGCGCTGAAAGGATTTTCGGGACGAATGACGGTATCACTCATTTGGCCATTGGCTTCGTGTTTGGCTGCTTGTCCAAATATTTATACTGGTTCCTCCAAGTGTAGGCCCTTCTTTGGTTTCCAAACAAGGAAAGGAAAGGATTCACAGGAATAGTACAATGCCCATCCTCGCAGTTGTCCCCTTCATTCTCCAAATACTAGCAGTTTCTAAATGCTGACAAGCCCCTGTGTGCTAACTTTGGCCTGCACATCAACAACAACAACAACAACATTTATTTATATAGCACATTTTCATACAAAAAGTAGCTCAAAGTGCTTTACATAATGAAGAGAAGAAAAATAAAAGACAAAATAAGAAATTAAAATAAGACAACATTAGTGAACATAGAAAGGAGTAAGGTCCGATGGCCAGGGTGGACAGAAAAAACAAAAAAAAAACTCCAGAAGGCTGGAGAAAAAAATCAAATCTGTAGGGGTTCCAGGCCACGAGACCACCCAGTCCCCTCTGGACATTCGACCTAACATAAATGAAATAGTCCTCTTTGTAGTTCGGGTTTTTCACGGAGTCACTTGATGCTGATGGTTATACAGACTTCTGGCTTTTAATCTATCCATCATTGTTGGGACATCATGGTGCTTTGGGTAGATGGTGGTGGCACAAGCCACCACCAATAGGACACCGGAAAAGGAAACAGATGAGAGAGTAGGGGTTAGTACAGTTTTTGAATGAATAGTTATTATAATGAATTGGATATACAGAGTATCAGGATTAAATTACAGTGAAGTTATGAGAAGGCCATGTTAAAATAATGTGTTTTCAGTAGTTTTTTAAAGTGCTCCACTGTATTAGCCTGGCGAATTCCTACTGGCAGGCTATTCCAGATTTTAGGTGCATAACAGCAGAAGGCCGCCTCACCATGTGAGTGAATTTATAAAATAATTTCTTGTACAGAGCACAGTGACATTAAACTTACATTCTTGTTATAATCCACCCATTGTCACTGGATCTGTGACAAAACAATCCCTGAGGGTCTTATCTACAAAGCAAAAGGTACTCGATCCCCCTTCACAGTGTAGACAGTTCCTCAAGAACATTTGTGGAAATGTGGGGTGTAGTGCCACTATAGCTCCTGTTCCATTCATCTAATACCAGAGTAAATATTAACAATGATAAGTTACAGTACATTTGGACAAACAGTTACATTTAACATGGTGTTATTAAGTAGTGATCATTATATCTCACCAGTAGTGTAGGTGGAGATCTCCTGTTATGTCTTACATAGTCAGTGTTGTATCTAAATATTACTGAACCCATGCAGTGGGTATCATAGCCTCAGATTACATTATAAATCTTTGTAGCATCTTGATGGACTTCACTATTCTTTGGCACTCGTAACATATCTAGCTACAGTATGTTGATATATGTGCCCCACCCTTTGGTGTCTGATCTCTTTATATGAGTTACAATAGTTTGTGTTTTTCATCCATTGGTCACAGGGTTTTCTGAATCTGGAGAAAAAAAGATCATCTATAGTTTTGAAGTTATATATTCTTTATGCTTATAATACTTTATTCAGATTTAAAATTCTTAACTCTTTAACTGACCATGCTATATAGGCCGATCTTCTGTCTTCAGTTAAAATTTCTTCTAGGTCAATAAGTCATGGCTTTATTTAACACTGCATCTGTTTGTAGGCTTCAAAGACATTCCAGGCTCACTAACTAAGCACAGATTTGCACTATCAAGTTATTCTTATGATCACTTTTTGATTTTACTTGTTATAGAATTTTTAAATATTCACATGTATTACTAATACAATTAAATTTGAATATGATCCCTTATTACTATAACAATTATGTTATTATATGGGACGTCTCCCATCTTGTAGGGTTTGCTTCACATTATTAATTAGTCAGCTGACAAACACAGAAACACATACTGTTAAATAGACACAGACTTACAAATTACATAAAGAGCATCTGCCACCTCAGACTCTGAATAAGAATAATTCATCATCTTTTTATTTTTCTTTGCTAGATTTTATCCCACTTCATGCCCAAGCAGATTACTTGGCTAAGGCAGAGGTTCTTTAAACAACATTCAGCACACTGGAGAAAGCAACTGTTCACAAACAAACAGTCTGCACTCTTTGCAGTCATTTCTACATACTTAGCAATTGCTTAATTTTTTCAAATATCATCCCATATTCTCATACTTTATTCAGTGAATGAAGTGCAATTGTAAAAAAGAAAGTTCTTTTACAATTGTATTTCATTCAGAGATCTCTACCACATGTGCTATAAATTCACTCTCGAGGTTGTGCTTTTTGCTTTTATTTATATAAGGTTTCACTGTTCAACGCACTTAAACATGTCTTTCCCTTCATGCTTATTTATGTATCACGACCATCAAACAACGTACTTCTTTACCTTCATGCTTATCATTATAATCAAACAACTTCTTAGGACACAAGCTGGTATTACTTTCATTTAGAAGTACATCTTACCTCAGTTTCATATGCACTAGTCTCCAGATCATGAAAACTCTATGGCGATCCGATTCAGCGACAACAAGGTGAATCCACCCATCGGGAAATCGCGCATCACAATTCCACAACAAGAAAGCATTCCAATAAAAAGTTACGCAGTCACAAAGAATATCCTGACTCAACAAGGAAAACCATATATGCTTGAACCTTTATTTCCAATCACTGGGCAAGTGTGCTAACCACTGTGCCACCGTACTCTTTACCTTTATAGTTCCTAAGATACACAATCTCCATTCTCGCACATCAGGCACATTCTGCTTCTCGCAACAACTTGTCTCCCTTCTCATTATTATAAAAAGAGCATTTTTCCTTTAAACTTGATCAGGGTTTGAAAGGAAAAATGTTTTGCACGTTTATGATAAGTTTAAACAAAAGTGGAGACATTTTATTTACTTTAACTCAATTATACACATCGATAATTATCTTTCTTTGTCATGTGAGAAACTCTCATTTTTAAATCCACATATATCCAATTAATACCTTCTTAAAAGTATGGCCAGTGCTTACAGGAAAGTAACAGAGGCATGCTTCACATTGCAAAGTTAAAACCAAATGTATTTATTCCTTTTCCAATTTAAATTAGAGGTCTTTTACATTTTAGTGCTATTTGTGTACACCATTTACAGTTTCTTTTTAAACACTAGCTTATATTGTATGTTCGTAATTTAAGCTATATTTATAAGATGATTTCAATAATTTCTGTGTGTTTTAGCACATGGCATGATACTTTAGTAGTACAGTATAGGTACGGGGGTTGCCAAAACCTTTAACCTTTTAGGCAAAGTGATAGCAACAGCTACATAGCTCAAACTTTTTTTTTTTTTTTAACTGGCGGACGAATCGTGTATTTTGGATTACATCGGGCTGCTATTATGCCATTAAAGATTTCCACAATTTATTTTAGTGAGCGCGATCGAGCCTTTATGGATTTTATCGCCATTAACCCTGTTTATCTTTAAGTATTTGACTACCAGACCCGCTGGATGCTCGTCAGACAAGGTAAATGAATGTGTGCATGCATCAGTTTTTAATAATGCGCAGTTCTTCATAGCTTTTACAAAGTACTTTTTCTAATGGCTAATGATGTAATTTATTTTAATAACAGTGTTCCCCAACACGGCATTTACTTTTCAGGCAGGTTTTGGACTTTGTACGGCAGGTGATTAATCTGTATTGTCCACTCGGGTGCAGTTTCACTTTATTCTAGACAACCACTCTCGTGTCTAAGTTTAAAACTGTTGTTTACAATTTCTTGTGTCCGACTTAGTTTCGTCTTTTATTCCCACATTTATAATCATGCTTTGGACTTTTAAGTCCAACTCGCATAATGTAGTTAGCAGAAGCTGCTACAATTAACCAGCAGCTCTGTTTTTTTTTATTATTGCCCCATACACTATGGCCCATGTTACAAGCCTGCCTTATTGTACTTTTTCGGGATTAATTAATATCCTCATTCCAATTAGAGCCAGGTACTTTAAGGCAGTATAACTCGGTCACGGGAGTCCATGACTGTGCGCGCGACCATCCCGATACACTCAGTATCTGACCAAGACCTTCCAATGCCGTCATTATCAGAAGTATATTTTATATATATATATATATATATATATATAATATATTACATTATAAATATGATACGGTTATTAATTTAGCCACAATCCTGTTCGTGACGCCATTTTGTTTCCTTTAGGGGGTGATATAGCTCCCTAATTGGAATAAGTTCTTTTATAATTGCGGCGTTTTAAGTAACCAAAAAATATACAGATATGATATTAAAAGGCGATATCCCTCCCATAGTGATACGGCGGTAAAAATCACATAAGTGAAAATAACAGCTTTCTTTACTGACGATTTACGCGGCATTACAAACTGAGGCAGCCATAGCATAACAATACCAAGGTGGGTACTTGATGTATGCAGTCTGCCATTTTCCGTCGCTGCGCTGAAAGGATTTTCGGGACGAATGACGGTATCACTCATTTGGCCGTCAGCTTCGAAGTGTTTGGCTGTTTGTCCAAATATTTATACTGGTTCCTCCACGTGTAGGCCCTTCTTTGGTTTCCAAACAAGGAAAGGAAAGGATTCACAGGAATAGTACAATGCCCATCCTCGCAGTTGTCCCCTTCATTCTCCAAATGCTAGCAGTTTCTAAATGCTGACAAGCCCCTGTGTGCTAACTTTGGCCTGCACATGTGAGTGAATTTATAAAATAATTTCTTGTACAGAGCACAGTGACATTAAACTTACATTCTTGTTACATCAGTCAATCAACATTTTGATTAAATGCCTTTAATTTAGTTTTAGGGTAGAAGGGAATCTTAATCCAGCAACAATGGCTGTGATGCCAGTCTATCAAAAAGCAGACTCCTGAACACAGCTATGCTCACAGAGGGCTGGTTTTGAGTTGTAAATGAACCCAATATTCATTAGGCAGACATACAGTAGAATAACCCCACAGATGCCACACAGGCAGTTTTCACCTTGAGACTTGAACTCTGGTCCCTAGAACTGAAAGACAACAGTATTAGCTACTGTGAGACTCTTTGGGGAATATAAATCATTTTTATTCATATTAAAACTTTTCTTCAGGCACATTCCATAATGGTTAAAATCATGTTATTAAATTACCTTCTTGCTTTGTTGTATCTATCTATTATACTTTTTTCATTTAGCTCAAGTTCATCAGAAACTGAAGTGGATTATATAATAGTCATCTTGCTGTTTTTGTGGTAGAAAAGTGTATAAATTGTTCCTAGTGGTTTAGCGGTTGCAGAAAACCAAGGCATCTTTTACTGTTTTTTCCAGCAGATTTTTCCAGAATTAAATGTACTCTAATTTAAGGCTTAGCAGTAGCAGTGCATGCTAAAATTGTTTTCAAACAAAAAAAAAAGCACTTAAAAGAAGCTTTAGGTTACGTAAGGTTGGGTACTGGAATGTGTTTCCTTTTTTGAAGATCAAAAGAATAAATCAAATAGACAAACAAAGTGTGCATGGAGGTTTTCACACATGGTTCTCATTTTTTCTTGTTTCTGGTGCAGAGATTCTCCCTGAAAGCCAATGATGATATCATGTCATAATTCAAATCTTTTGACACAAAGTACAAAGGCAGTTAAGGAACAGATGATGGAAACAGCACAGCAATAAATATTTCCATCCGGCCTTATTTGGTGCACTGTTAACTAAACCCACGAGAAATAGAAAATATACATTTGCCTGGATGCTCATAGTTATCTGTTCCTCTGTGGATACACAGAATACCCATGAGTGCTCCATGTGCAGATTGCAAGTTATTTTAACCAGTTTCTGGTGAAGAGTACACATTTTTGTTGCATAAATTAAATAATCAAAGCTCTGCCCTGAAAGTCCTGCAGTAAGTGTTGGTGCTAGTATAGAGTTACATCTGACTTTCTGTTAACTTGAATTTTTTGCCTGGAGAGCCAGGACATGCGACTGATGACATTTTAATTGACATGGTCAGTGGCCTAACATTTTAGTTGGGATGTTATTTTGATTGAAAAATATTCTTCTCCGACACTGAGGTAACACAGTCAGCCTGAATAACACTGTGCTGACATTTTTTGCATGATAGTGTGAACTTTGACAGCTAACTACTAGTGTTTGCTTTAGTTCAGATTTACTTTATGCCTTTAGCCTAAGGAAGATTTGTTTTATTTATTTGGAAGATAAACTGTCTTCAAAAATTTGTAATAGCTTACTATGTATTTTTAGGGGGTGGGTCTGCTTATTCATAATAGTTGGTACAGTGACTTGCCATTGGAGAGTTGTGGCTGATCCAGAATGGACAGCTGGGCCATTTCGGAGTACACTGTCATTTGCAACCACACTCACTCTTACAAGGTCAGTTCAGATTCTTTAGTTGACCTAAGCTGCATGTTTCTGGGATGTGGCAGAAATGTCATACAAACACAGGTAAAGCAAAGCATTAAACCATGCATAACTGAGAGAAATTTGTTTATAATGCAGTTGAAGCCAATAATGATTAATGCTGTACGATGGCAAATGAAGTGAAAAATGTCCGGGGTGGGGGTGAATGTTAGTCGTGTTGCGAAATCCACGCTTGCAAAATGCATGGCCTTTACTTCTGGAATGATCAGAGTGCATCATAAACTGGAAACCAAAAGCTTCATGGTTGTCACTTGTTGAAATGAAGACACTTGACCAATGAATGAGGGAGAGAGGTGGATCTTTTCTTTTTTCCATGGATGTTTTTCACATTTGTTATTGTACTTTGTAATAAAATTCAAGCTAGTGGTGACCAAACTTGTTTTCTCTCCATTCTGCATGAAAACATGACAATTTTTTCTTGGCTATCATTATAAAGTACATGGGGTAAGAAATATATTAAAGGAATACTCCACCCAATAATATATTTTTTTTAAGAAACCGGCAGAGATCCCAAAAACTCCTCAATCCCTTTTTTTAGAGGATGCACAGAGAGGTTTAGCAGTGTAGCACCACGGTTTCTCTTATTTTGGTAGAACTCCTTTGAGACTGCTAGCACACCATGTTCCTCAGTTTTTCCTATCTTTCTTTCATAGAACATTTGGATCCCTTGGGTGCTAACAGATGACTCAAGTTACAGTGGTTAGTGAAGTGTTGCATTTTGCCCTTAATTTACCCCGACTTGCACTAACATTTCTGCTGTCCCGTTTCTATCTGGAAATATTGTCTCCACATTATGTGACTATTTGCCTAATTTCCATGCTTCACCAAAGTAATTTCTAGGGTAGTTATTATGTGTATGTCATATTATTCTCCTTAGAATGTGTTTATCAGCAGTAATAGAACAAAGAGGCAAGAAGTGTATCCATGTATAACTATCTGCGGAAATGCTATTTTGAAAGTTCCTGTTTCTGTATCCTTTTTTAACTTTAAGTGATAAATGCTCTCTCACGCTTTGTATGACTGACCTCATTTTTTTCAATGCACTAAAATGTCCATTATTTTTTCAGTCTTCCAAACCCTACTATAATGTCATAGGAAACTGAGGTTTACCACAGCAGTGTTGGGTGCAGGGCAACAATGTACAATGGATAAGAAAGCGGGTAAAGGCAGCCTGCACTCTTTCACAAACACACCCCCATTTACATTATGCCAATTTGGAGACACTGTTCAATGTTTTTGGGATGTAGGTTGGGAAACCAGATTAGCTGAAGAAAATCTACACCAACACAAAGAGAAGGTGTTAAGTGGGTAACTTTTGCAACAAACGGGTAGAAAAAGAAATATAAAATAAAAACCAAGTATTCAAACAGTCCAGCATTGCAGCACTATGTGGCGGTTGTGAAGGCATCCCTGTGCTTTGTGATTGTAAGTGGTTATTAGCCATTTTAATTTGTAAATCCAGTCGCCCTTTATGAAGACCAAAGCAGTCCAGGCCAATCCAGCTAAGCACCAGTACATATACAGTCAGTAACTGAAATCAGTGTCCAGTAGCCAGAGGTATTTCCTAAGACCAACACAAGCTGCCACATCTCTGAAAGCACTGATTTACACTCACTGAGTAAATTATTAGGAACACCTGTACATCTGCTTATCCATGCCATTATCTAATCAGCCAATCATGTGACAACAGAAAAAAAAATGCAGATACAGGTTGGGAGTTTCAGTAAATGTTCACATCAAACACCAGAATGGGTCGAAAATGTGATGTCCATTATTTTGACGATTGCAAGTTTGTTGGCTGCAGAGAAGGGGAGTCTTTCTACAACTGCTGATCTCCTGGGATTTTCTTGCACAACTGCCTCTAGCATTTACTCCGAATGGTGCTAAAAACAAAAAACAGCCAGGGAGTGGCAGTTAGTAAATGGAAACCATTGTTGAGGAAAGGGGTCAAAAGAGAAGGTCCAGACGGTTTGAGCTGACCGAGGCTACAATAACTTGGAGTACAACTGTGGTGAGCAAATGTATGATCTGAGATACTTAAAAATGAATCTTAAAGCAGATGGGCTACAACAAGAGAAAACCATGTTGTGATCTGCTCTTGTCAGCCAAGAGCAGAAATCTGAAGCTTCAGTTGGCACAGGCTTACCAAGAATGGACAATTTTAGAGTGGAAAAAATTTACCTGGTCTGATGAATCTGTTTCTGCTGAGGAACACAGGTGGTAGAATGAGAATATGGCTCCACCAGCATGAATACATGTACCCAACCTGCCATATGTCAACAGTCCACACTGGGGGTGGTTGGTGGTGTAATGCTGTGGAAAATGTTATTTCGGCACACTTTGGGCCTGTTAATATCAATCAATCATTGCTTGATATGATGGCCAATTTCAGTATTGTTGCTGACCACGAGCATATCTTCATGACTGCAATTTACCTATCTTCTAATGGCTACTTCCAGTGTGATAAGGCACCATGTCACAAGCAAAAGTGCTCTCCAGCTGGTTTCATGAACATGACAGTGAGTTCAGTTTTCCTCATTGGCCTTCCCAGTCACCGGATTTGAATCCAGTAGAACACCTTTGGGATGTGTTAGAACAGGAGACTTGTAACATGAACGTGCAGCTGACTGATCTGGAGAACCTGAGTGATACAATCTTGTTTGTTAACATGAAAAAGAATCTCAAAAGAATGTTTCCATCATCTTATGGAATCCATGCCACGAAAAATTGAGTCTGCTTTGAGCCTAAAAAGGAAGCCCTACCAAGTAATAGTATTGTGATCCTGATAACTTGTGCAGTGAGTGCAGCTAATATGATAACCCATGCCAGTCTTCCTATAAAGAGATTTCTTGTTGGGCTTGAAATTGTCTTCATTTTCATGCCCATGATGCCAATGCATGCCCTAATAATCCAGAGTTACTAGCCAGATTTGTGAAGACTAGCGATTTGGCACAACATACTGTCTTACATTGACAGATGGATTGTCAGGCTTGTCTTGTTGCACTATAAACATCCTGAAGTTGCCATGATCTGCTCCTGTCCAGTTACATTCTTTGTACGGCTAGTGTGATACACACACCCTGTCCTTTAGTGGTGCTTAAGAGCAGAATGGTTATTGGAAATCATTTGTCTTGTGCCATGCTGATTTTCGTCACACAGAATGATGCATCTAGAAGAGGCACACCTATTGTTTACCACTGAGTAAATGCATATTTTGGAAAATACAAATAGGTCACAATTACTTAATCTCTGTTGTAAACTGTAAGCACCACAGCTTTTATAATTACATGAATTAGCACTTTCCAATCTGTTATCAGTAAGATTTTCAGCTGTCTCTGTTATAATCTTTACGTATGTTGTTATTTTGGCATGTCCTGGAATGAAAAGGATAGCTTTTAAAGTTCCTCCAGTTTACCATCACAATAATGGGTTTAAGCTATGTACTACCCATTTTTTTTTTTTAAATTTGTCCCTAGATTCCACAAAAGGTTCCAAAATGTGTTTTTGTTCAGTTGATCCAAATATAGATCAACTATGATTGTTAGTTATTTTTAAAACATCTGTTTGAAAGTACAGTAATTTTACTTGCCATCTTTTTCATTTGCTTGAAGCATGTGTCATCTTGTTTATCTGTCTGTTTCCTGAACCTGCTTTTTCCATTTCTCTGTCTTGGGGTGATTGAGCCTTGCAAAGGTATGATCCAACCTGGAATAGATCACAGACCATCAGAGACTGATACCATCCAATAATAAATAAATTGAATGCCAGCAGTTGGCCTAGTAGCCATGTCCCAGGAATAGAGAGATGATGGCGGACACCGCAAAGAAATCTACATGGGCACCAGAAATTGTTAACAGTCCACATAGACAATAACCAGTGCCAGGGTTCAAACAGCAGTTGTAGCCACCTCAAGGTCTGTTGTTATGTTACTCTTCCAGCCTTTTACTGAACTTGAGTAATCTGAGTAGAGGCTTTCATGGAGTTGCAGCCGGTCTCTCCTACAACTGAGAATCAGTGATGAGCAAAACCTCCGGAATTCTCTTTGCTTCCAGTTCGGTGAAATTGTGGAAAGTTTCACCAAACTCATCAAAGTGCATTGAAGTCAGTTAGGAAGGAGATACTGAACTAGTTTTGAGTAGATTATAATGCTGCAGAGGTCTTTTAAATATCGCTCGGGGCTAGGGAAGCATCTACCTACTATCTATCCATCCATTATCCAACCCGCTATATCCTAGCTACAGGGTCACGGGGGTCTGCTGGAGCCAATCCCAGCCAACACAGGGCACAAGGCAGGAAACAAACCCCAGGCAGGGCGCCAGCCCACCACAGGGCACACACACTAGGGACAATTTAGAATCGCCAATGCACCTAACCTGCATGTCTTTGGACTGTGGGAGGAAACCGGAGCACCCGGAGGAAATCCACGCAGACACGGGGAGAACATGCAAACTCCATGCAGGGAGGACCTGAGAAGTGAACCCAGGTCTCCTAACTGTGAGGCAGCAGTGCTACCCTCTACCTACTATGCTGGACCAATTATTGTAGTCAAAAATGTGATCTGAACTGTGAGACAGCCATGCTAACCACTGCGCCACTGTGTCTCCCATAGATAAAAGTACATGACCAAATTAAAGAAATACTCAACCCAAAAATATTTTTTTAATGGCCAAAGCCCAATTTTTTAACTACCAAACGTACAGTAGTATGTAGTGATAGCTGAAACTTTTTTTTCCTCATGTTTTCATGCAGTCGAGAGAAAAAGTTGAAGATATTGTAGCCGTTTGTGACCATTGATGTATAATTTTAAAAAAAACTTCCATAAGAAAATTTGTGTTGCATAATCCACATGCCAGTTATCTTGTCATATTCTAAAAATGTGCAAAACACATGCTTTTGTGGATAGAGTATTATTAAAGAGATACTTTTAGATAAATCGGTACACATGATAAATTGGAAACACATGATGTGGTGGCTTTCTTTTCAACAATATTTCAGTAAAAATGTATGTGTTCTGCATATTGTGAGCATACGACTGGTTAACTGACTGGTGGCAGGGGTATGGGTAACCTTCCACCATCTTGCTGTTATGGCCAGAATGAAGCTGGCAGATCCAGCATTGGCTGCTACAGCTCTGTGTGATTGAGCTGGCTTCCCAAAGCATCATGGTGAGCTGGGGAGAAAAAAAGGTTTATCTAAGTCATCTGCCTGATGAATTTCAAAGAAAAACTTAGTGAACAGCCCCTCTGTGAACCCAGCAAATTTGCTGCAAAAATAAAATTGGGCCTATCAACAATACTGTGAACCAGAAAGGAACCAGTCATGGACTAGGGAGTTTTTCTGCACATGGGGCCAATGCATGGGGGCCCAAATTAGCCTAGGAAAACTGAGGTACCAGGAGAAAACCCATATGGACTTTGCAGAGAATGTGCAAATTCCATGACGAATATCTCTTATACAATTTCATACATGTGTGCATAGGAGGCAGTTTAAGGGCTCTGGTGATGGTGCCGAAATCAGGGGTTGGTGCTGTTGTCTAATGCCTCCTCTCTTCTTCGCTCTGCTGAATGTAAGACTGACAGCTATACCACCTCTGATGTGACTTTTATTGTCCGAAATGTCATGGTGTAAAGTGCTTTGTTCTATCACCTTATTTTTAAACTGCATTCTTTTCAGTGGAAACTTCGTAAACTGCATTTTTTTTTTTGGGTTGCTGGTAGTGTTGATTGGTAAAATTCACCAGTGTTTTTCTTTTCTTTCTTTTTTGATTTTATTAATTTTATTGAAATCACACAACATTCCATACAAATAGGTCAATTTTTACAAAAATAGGATCGAAAACAAATCAACCCCCAGTTTTTCGCAGATAATATGCTGTGTTCATCTGCTGCCTCATAGCTCAGATCACGTTTTTGGCCTCAATAATCAGTCCAACATAATGGGTGAATGCTTCCCTAGCCCTCAGGGACATGTAAAACACCACTGCACTGTTAGAAGCCACTCACAACTCCGTTCCTCCTTCCCCATTGACTTTAATGGTTTTCACAGAACTTTAGGAAGTACGGGAACATTTTTGTGATTTTGCTGAGCTCCTTGCGAAATGTACTCTGCAGGATTTGCTCATCACTACTTGCTGGGGCTGGATGCTATCCCGACAGTATCGGATGCAACTCTGAAACCCACCCTGGTAAGGAAGGCAGTCCATCACAGGGCTCAGTTATTTACACACCTGCATGGGGTCCATTATAATTACCTATCAACCTGTTATACACATCTTTGGATAAACCATATAGATACAGAGAGAATGTGAAAACTGCACACAGACAACAATGAGTGCAGGAATCAAGCCCTTGTGTCTGGGTCCATGACAATGGCAGTGCTAACTATTCTTTGACCCTGAATTGGACTGAGTATTTATTTATTTTTTTAACATCTTGTAGTTCTTGGCAGATGCTTCAACCTGTTAAATAATATATAGGCAAAAGGGTTTATACAGGCAGTATGGTTGTATCGAGAGCAGATTTTGTACTAGTGAGGATAGATCTGACCATAAAACATAAGAAATCATGAGTCTTCATGACAAATTTGAACATGGAGGTAACTAGGAAACTCCAATGCAAACACTGTAGGGCCTTTTCACTGAACAATCTTTTATGTTTTCTTTTTATAGTAAAAACTATCAAAACTTTTCAGTTTTGCAGACATTTACTGTCTACTGCCTGGTTCACAGTATTAATACTTAATCATTTGTCTGTTTTATAGACACTTTTTTCCATCTCATAGTTGTAAGAAGCCAGAGCCTAGACTGGCAGCTTTGGAGGCCAAACAGGAGTTGGTTCTGGAGAGGAAATCCAAATTTATTTGAAGGCACAAACCCTCACTAGTTCACACCAGCACCTTTAAAATTTGTAGTTAATTTTGCTTGCAAGTAGAAATGTGAAGAACATGAAAACTCTGTGTACATACTGGAACCAAATGTCTCTAAGGTAACATCACTAAAACTTATTCCTTAACTTTTCAAAGCAATTTTTGTGAAACACTTTAAGCTGTATAAGAAACTTTGATTTAAATATTTCCAAAAGAGCAAATGTACTCTAACCTAGGCAATTCGGAAAACAAATTAAGAATCCATGCTTAGCTGTGAAAGGTGAACACTGAATAAGGAACAAATAAGTGACAAGTGATAAAGCTTCCCTTTTAAATGAACAGGGAAAGAATCTTGAAGTTTGTCTTGATATTGGATTAAGAATTAAGGCAGCAAAATGTAACCCTTTTAAAATACGTGATAATTTATTATGACCCTAGCCCCCAAAACAGCTAATGTGACATGCTGGTGATGATGAGTGTTTAAGGACAATCCATGTGATAGTTTGGCTTAATGTTAAAGATGGTAGTTTGTAAACCACTCCTTATTTAAATGTCATCAGAACCAATTAATAGTCTCTATACAGTACACCTCATATTCTTCTCGTTTTTGTGATCCAGAAACTGTTGATGATTCTGTGCAAGGCGGCTTTAGAATTCCCTAAGAACTATGTCTGCAAAAACACGGAGAAGCAGGGAATGCTGTGTCAGAACACCTTGACCAACTCCCCTATTTCATTAGTTTTCCATTATTTAACCTTTTGTCTTCTCATGTTGCATTTTTGTTGTTAAATTTTTACATACTGTAAAGTTAGGGTGGCATGGTGTCTCAGTGGTTTGCATGACTGTCATGAAACTGGTGAACTGAGTCCAGTTAATGGATGGATGAATTGACAGATGAACTCATGAGTTACCATTTTATTTTTAGCATTATTCTTTGTTTTGGTGTCAAATCCAAGGTTGTTTCCAGCTTTTTACCAATCTTAAGCTGGTTAAGATAAGGAATAATTAAAAATAAACCAAGATTCTTTTTACTTTTACTCTTTACACAGGTTTGTCTCAATATACAGTACTTCATTGACATAACACCACCAGTTACAAGAAATGTGATTTGGTGAAACCTGTATAACCAATGCTTATAATATATAAAAACAACAGTAGACATTATTCCCCAACAACTCCCAGATATCCTCCTCTTCTTCTTCTTCTTTCGGCTGCTCCTGTTAGGGTTTTGCCACAGTGGATCATCTTCTTCCATATCTTTCTGTCCTCTGCATCTTGCTCTGTTACACCCATCACTTGCATGTCCTCTCTCACCACATCCATAAACCTTCTCTGAGGCCTTCCTCTTTTCCTCTTCCCTGGCAGCTCTATCCTTAGCATCCTTCTCCCAATATACTCAGCATCTCTCCTCTGCACATGACCAAACCAACGCAATCTTGTCTCTCTGACTTTGTCTCCCAACCGTCAAACTTGAGATGACCCTCTAATGTACTCTTCTAATCCTGTCCATCCCCGTCACACCCAATGCAAATCTTAGCATTTTTAACTCTCACCGCCAGCTCTGTCTGCTGCTTTCTGGTCAGTGCCACCGTCTCCAACCCATATAACATAGCTGGTCTCACTACCGTCCTGTAGACCTTCCCTTTCACTCTTGCTGATACCCGTCTGTCACAAATCACTCCTGACACTCTTCTCCACCCATTCCACTCTGCCTGCACTCTCTTTTTCACCTCTCTTCCACAATCCCCATTACTCTGTACTGTTGATCCCAAGTATTTAAACTCATCCTCCTTCGCCAACTCTACTCCCTGCATCCTCACCATTGCACTGACCTCCCTCTTATTTACACACAATATTCTTTCTTGTTCCTACTGACCTTCGTTCCTCTCCTTGCCAGAGTATATCTACACCTCTCCAGGGTCTCCTCAACCTGCTCCCTACTATCGCTACAGATCACAATGTCATCAGAAAACATCATAGTCCACGGGGACTCCTGTCTAATTTCATCTGTCAACCTGTCCATCACCATTGCAAATAAGAAAGGGCTCAGAGCTGATCCCTGATGTAATCCCACTTCCACCTTGAATGCATCTGTCACTCCTACCGCAGACCTCACCACTGTCACACTTCCCTCGTACATATCCTGTACAACTCTTATGTACTTCTCTGCCACTCCTGAGTTCCACATACAATACCACAGCTCTTCTCAAGGCACCCTGTCATATGCTTTCTCCAGGTCCACAAAAATGCAAAACAACTCCTTCTGGCCTTCTCTATACTTCTCCATCAACATCCTTGGAGCAAACATCGCATCTGTGCTGCTCTTTCTTGGCATGAAACCATAATACTGCTCACTAATCATCACCTCACTTCTTAACCTAGCTTCCACTACTCTTTCCAATAACTTCTTGCTGTGACTCATCAATTTTATTTCCCTGTAGTTACTGCAGTCCTGCATATCCCCCTTATTCATAAACTAGGGGGCTTCACCCCCTGCTCGCTTCGCTCGCCAGCCCCTGGTGTTGGGTAACCCGAAATACATTGATGTATGTATGAGATATATTGGAGTGTAAAGGTGTAGATGATGAACAAAGGAAGTAAAGAACCCATAGCATGGCACAACAGAAAGATTTATTGGAATATTTCTTTATACACAACATTTGTAGTAAAGATGGTGTGTTGTCCTTGAATGAGTTTTCCTTGGTATGGAGTATCTATAACTTTAACTTTAATGTCAGATGAACACCGAACTCTTGAGAAGGCTACATAAAGTTGTCCATGTCCAAATACAGGCTCAGAGAGGTAAATGCCAACTCTGTCCATGGTTTGTCCTTGGGATTTGTTGATTGTCATGGCAAATGCAGGTTTAATGGGAAATTGGCGTTGTTTAACTGTAAAAGGTAATTCCCGGTCAGAACTTGTAAGGTCAACTCTAGGAATCAAAACAGTATTGTTAGAATGTGATCCTGTAAGTACTTTTGCCTCAGTAACATTGTCTGTCATGGTGTTGATGACTAAACGTGTACCGTTGCATAAACCTTGTTTAGTATTAAGGTTTCTTAATAGCATGACTATTGTCCCGATTTTAAGGTTAAGATTGTGTTGTGGTAATCCGGCTGGGTTAATAGTGTTTAAATATTCTAAAGGGAAATTAAGATGCTCATTCTCGTCTTCAGAATCAACATTGTCAGTATTTAGAAAGAGGCGGCTTTCTCCAGGAAGTAATGCAATGACCTGGTTATTTATGTGATTAACATCAATATTCTTTGGACATAATATAGCCCGTTGTGTTAATAGTGGTATCTGGTCTAATGTGATTGCTGTTCCAAACACCTCCATCACTAAGTCGTCGCAGATAAAGGCTTGAGGTATCTGAATAATATCTGGGTGAAGTCCATATGTATTGGTAAGGTTTCCATCTCCTAGTTGCAATAACCAATTGGTATATTCTGGATCTGGACATCACATGTTTTGTACCAAATGTATTGTCTCAAAATAATGCCAATTGTCTGCGTATTTCAAACTAGACTGAACAATAGCTGAACGCATGGTATGTGGAACAATAGCTAAGCATTGTCGAAAATCTCCTCCTAATAACAGTACTTTTCCTCCAAATGGAATATTATTATTCATTAACGTTTGGCGAAGTTTATCAATGGTGTGGAGTAAATGACTGGATGCCATTGTACATTCGTCTAAAATCAACAGTTTTGCAAGACGGATTTCTTGTGCATTGTTACTGTTCATTTTCATAGTTGATACTGATGTTTCCGTGATTGGGACTGGAAGTTTGAATAAGGAGTGACATGTGCGACCATTTATCAACAAATTAGCTGCTACTCCGGTTGTAGCTGATGCGATAATTAACTGTTGTTTTGCAGTAAAGAAATGTATAAGTGTTTCATAAAGGTATGTCTTTCCGCTTCCCCCAGGGCCGTCAAGAAAGTAGCATTTGGGTATTGGGCTGTCGTCTTCCGTGGCAAGAACAATCTTATTAAAAGCAGCAGATTGTAAGGTATTTAAACTGGAAATCATAGTTTGCGCAATATGTTGTTCTTCTTGCAGATTTATTGGTGTTGAATGTAGAGTTGGTAATGAATCTGGAACATTTGGTAAATTGAAGTTATCTAACGTATATGCAAGGAGCATTAGAGCCAACTGAATGTCTTTAAGTGCATAGGCTTCACAGTTGATGCAGGACTCATCGTCTTCATTTAGCTTGTGGCATATGTCCTCTACCATTCCTCGTTTGTTTGTATTCCAGAGGTGCAATGGATCTGATGGGGAGGAGAATGCACAGATATAAGCAAACAGTTGGTAAACTTGACCTGGCATTGAATACGATATTGCATCATTTAGAGTTTTCTGCCAAAGTGTATCATCCAATAAATATCCTTTGTCATTTATTGCTTCTTGGAATGTCTTACAGAGTTTGATGGTGTTGCCAATCTGAACAGTTTTAATGTCGTCAAATGACGTAGCTCCGGTTTCATGTTGAAGAAGTAACCGTAGATAAAACCTTTCCGGCTCCTTAATACTGACAGTGTACATTCGGCCTATGACATTATTACCGTGGTGATGTCGTTTTCTCCAGAATGTACCATTGTCAACCCAAACATAGTGAACCGGAATCTCCCAATACTTCCACTGGTGAGCATCCTGATCGTTTTGATTGAGTTTAAACCACGCGGTAAGTTTAGTATCTTTTGTGGCTGCTCTCTTTGCTGCTTGGACCTCATTACCTGAATGAAAACAGACATTTTGTTCGTGCTCCAAATGAACTGACAAGCGACATATTGTGTGGCTCTGATTGTGCATTGGAAAGCAATATATTCTCCACATGGCCTCTGGAGCACTGACGTACCGTGAATCTACATACATTCGAGTTTCATCGTGATCATTTCTTTCAGATACTGAAACATTAGCACAATCATGGCCCTTGTAAACGTATTTGAATAGATACTTAACGCTTTTTGCTGTAGCGCAGATTTCAACATTTATATTGCAGTTGTATCGTAAACATAAATACGGATTGTAATGTACGACCCAGCCATTGTCAATTGGACGACCCGGAATAATTTGCAATGCATTTGTCTTTCTTCTCATATACTTAGGATATCCGTTAATATTTCCAAGTGTAACGTCTTGGAAATCTTTGGGGAATCCTTTAGAACATTTGCCATTAACCATACATGGACTGTTTGGATTTCTATTGCCACATGGTGTATGAATCATATTTCTGATAACAATTTGAAAGAGACGTGGAGAAGTGTCACGGTGTGGAATTTCAGCTTTCACTATTTTATTGATGTCATCTTCTGTAAGAATTTTGGAATCATCATCAAGTATTATTAATATATGGGCGTGCGGCAAACCTCTCTTCTGAAACTCGATAACGTGGATAATGGCTTTAACAGTCCCAAATAGAGATCTATTTTTGATATCTTCCAGCAGGTTATTTAGTTTAAGTCTAAAGACTCTTGCAACTAAATCAGGATGATGTTCCACTCTTTGCCATGGCATAAGATTATTTGTAATTTCTTTCCATTTAGGATTGCAGGTCATAGTGATAAATAGATCAGGTTTGCCAAACTTTCTTACGATAGCCATTGCATCCTGGTAATGCTGTTGCATATTACGTGGGCTGCCTTGAAATGTAGATGGTAGAATAACTGGTTTTCCAGCAGGGTGATCCATCACGTCAGCATCACGATTTATGTAGTCTATCAGTGATTTGTAGTTATTGGCTCACAGTGTAGGTTGGTTGTTTCTAATCCACTGGAGATCATTTGATTCTGCTTGAATATAAACGTCAACTATGGATTAAACTCGTCTCTTACAGAGAGTCTGTAGGAGAAATATTCTTTCATGGATACACGTGATCGTTTCTGTGCTTGATGTTTTTTATATCTGGAAATGAGAGCACTCCATCCTTCTTGGCCAGTTGGAAACAAAATGGGGTATGTCAAAGTATCAAGTTTTGGAAAACAAATGTCTATGCGTTGAAAGATAGATTTGTTGGTTCCATCAGGACGTAAATGCAGGACAATATCGCGGTCAAATGGAGGCTCACCATCTTTACTTTGAAAGACAATTGCAACTTCATTAACGATGGGAAGATTGTATCGTCTTGGATCTTGTTCTTTGTCCTTTATTAACACTAAAGCAATTGTAGTTGGCAATACATCTTCTGCTTCTGCTTTTGTATTGGCCTCTCTTTCAACCTCATGTAGCATTTTTATAGACTTAGCTAATGGGTGATTGTTTATGACTTCAGCAACATTTCTCATTATCAGCTCTGTGCATTGCTTGTTTTCAGGAAGGTTCATTCGTTGATAGATTGCGTCATCTGGATCTAACACGTAGATCTGTGCATATTTGCGTTCGTGATTTGGCTCAGGGTGCACTGTTCCAATCCAATGTAATATTTGTCCACATACGCGAAAGCAGTATGGGCCATTGCCAGCTGGTGGCCTGATATTTACCCCGGTAGATGCAAAAGTAAATGAACTATTGTAGGATCTAATGCAGTCCATAAAGTTTTTACTTTTGGGTACATTGTTAGATAGAAGCTTCCATAGATATTCAGGATATTCATCTAAAGGAGGCAGTCTAACCTGACCCTTTTGACAACAACGTGTAAACTCATTAGTTGTATTGCCAGTTGTTTCTTCAGGGAAGTTAAGTGAATGACAATGACAGCAAATGATATTCATTAATCCTAATGAATGTTCATTAATAGTGGACCCATTACAGAATGCGTTGTCAGCTAATTGGCGGAATTGTTTAGCGGCTGTTTGTCGTTCCGTTCTTTGCCGTTTATCTATTGCCTCTGCTGTTTGAGATGCGCGTTGTAGGCGCCTGCGTTCATTAATTGTACTCAGGCGGGCTTGTTTCTGTATGTCCGTTAGTTGAGATGTTTCGTTTTGGAGCCGTGACTCCTTTGGTTGCGTTGTTTCAGAAGCGTGTTGTAGGCGCCTGCGTTCATTGTTTTTATCCAGGCGGGCTCGTTTTTGTATCTCCGTCAGTTGTGGTCTTTTGGTTTGAACCCGTGCCTGCTTTGCTTCTGCAGTTTCAGATGCGCGTTGTAGGCGTCTATGTTCATTGTATTTGTCCATGCGGGCTCGTTTTTGTAGCTCCGTTAGTCGAGCTGTTTGGTTTTGGAGCCGAGACAGTTTTGCTTCTGTGGTTTCAGACACGCATTGTAGGCGCCTACGTTTATTTTTTTTATCCATGTGGGCTCGTTTTTGTAGCTCCGTTAGTCGAGCTGGATCGTTTTGGAGCCGTGACCGTGACTCCATTAGTTATCCATTGTCTACCGTTAGTAATATGGATAATTGCACTTACTGTTAATACGGAGCGTTTTCTGTGGTTGTACTGTTAATAATGCATCACTGTAATGTGATTCACATATGCTATATGGTTTTCGACGTGTGAGGATGCCGTACATTTAATACGGAGAGTTCGTTTATTCTTATTACCTGGACCATGCTGTGTAGTGTGGACGTTTAGTTCAGAAGCGCGTTGGAGGCGCCTGCGACTTTCGTACTTTCTCGTGCCTTCCGTACTATCTTTGTGGACCTTTCCGGACTTCGTAGTGTCTTCCATTTGACTCTGGGGTGCAGTGCAGAATCCTCTTTTCTGTGTGGCTGTGTCGTTAGTCGTTAGCTATGGGCGCGTTGTTGCTTCATGTCTTATTTACATTAGTTGAGCTCTTTTGTTTTTGAGCCGTGACTCCTTCGTTCGTGGTGGATCAGACTTCGCTTGCGGTTTATGAGACGCGCGCTGTAGGCGCCTGCGCACTATGTTTCCTGGGTCCATCGCCATGTACCTACGTCCGTGCCTTCCGGTTTACCATTCACGGTTAGTAATATGGATATCGGCACCAGTACACTTCTTCTCCACTCCTCAGGCATCCTCTCACTTTCCAAGATTCCATTAAACAATCTGGTTAAAAACTCCACTGCCATCTCTCTTAAACACCTCCATCCTTCCATAGGTATGTCATCTGGACCAACGGCCTTTCCATTTTCCACCCTCTTCATAGCTGTCCTTACTACCTCCTTGCTAATCCATTGCACTTCCTTTTTTCACTATCTCCACATCATCCAACCTTCTCTCTCTCTCTCTTTCTCTTCATTCATCATCCTCTCAAAGTACTCTTTCCATCTGCTCAACACACTCTCCTCGCTTGTGAGTATGTTTCCATCCTTATCCTTTATCACCCTAACCTGCTGCACATCTTTCCCAGCTCAGTCCCTCTGTCTAGCCAATCGGTACAGGTCCTTTTCTCCCTCCTTAGTATCCAACCTCTTATACAACTCATCATACACCTTTTCTTTAGCCTTCACCACCTCTCTCTTCACCTTGCACCTTATCTCCTTGTACTCTTGTTTACGTTTTGCATCTCACTGACTATCCCACTTCTACTTTGCAATCCTCTTCCTCTGTATACTCTCCTGTGCGTCCTCATTCCACCACCAAGTTTCTTTTTCCTTCTTCCTCTGTCCAGATGTCATGCCAAGTACCCTTCTTGCTATCACCCTTACTACATCTGCTATAGTTTCCCAACTGTCTGGTAACTCTCCACTGCCACCCAGTGCCTGTCTCACCTCCTCCCTAAACTCAAACTTGCATTCTTTCTTTTTCAACTTCCACCATTTGATCCTTGGCTCTGCCCTCACTCTCTTCCTCTTCTTGATCTCCAATGTCATCCTACAGACCACCATCCTATGCTGCTTAACTACACTTTCCCCTGCCACCACTTTGCAGTCTTCAGTCTCCTTCAGATTCAGAGACTCCCCTTCCATTTAGTCTCTTGCACGCACAATATATTAACCTTCCTTCTCTCCATCATATCTGCTAACTCTCTCCCCTTACCAGTCATACTGCCAACATTCAAAGGTCCTACCCTCAGTTCCATTCTCTTTACCTTCCTCTTCTCCTCCTGCCTCTGGACACGTCTCCCCCCCTTTTTCTCCTTTTTCTTTTTCCTTCTTCAGCCAACAGTAGCCCAATTTCCACCAGCACCCTGTTGGCTAACAGTACTGGTGGCGGTTGTTCTTAACCCAGGGCTCGACCGATCCGGTATGGAAATTTGTATTGTTGTCTGCAAATCTCAGTGTTAAGCAGCAACTGTGTAGCTTTTAGAACAGGGGTCCCCAACTCCGGTCCTGGAGGGCCCCAGTGTGGAAGAATAATTTTAGGGTAACAGAGCATTCATCTTAAAGAAACAGCATAAAGGGTTAATAAATGGTGGGCGGCACGGTGGCGCAGTGGGTAGCGCTGCTGCCTCGCAGTTGGGAGACCTGGGGACCCGGGTTCACTTCCCGGGTCCTCCCTGCGTGGAGTTTGCATGTTCTCTCCGTGTCTGTGTGGGTTTCCTCCGGGCGCTCCGGTTTCCTTCCACAGTCCAAAGACATGCAGGTTAGGTGGATTGGCGATTCTAAATTGGCCCTAGTGTGTGCTTGGTGTGTGGGTGTGTTTGTGTGTGTCCTGCGGTGGGTTGGCACCCTGCCCAGGATTGGTTCCTGCCTTGTGCCCTGTGTTGGCTGGGATTGGCTCCAGCAGACCCCCGTGACCC
Organism: Erpetoichthys calabaricus; assembly: GCF_900747795.2. NCBI lineage: Eukaryota > Metazoa > Chordata > Cladistia > Polypteriformes > Polypteridae > Erpetoichthys > Erpetoichthys calabaricus. The sequence goes on along the minus strand of NC_041404.2, from coordinate 134,359,023 downwards.
TGTGTTCGGATTCAGCGGGTTGGAAAATGAATGGATGGTTATATGCACAGAAATTTCAAGGGCGATGGCTCATTTCAAAAGGTATAAGAAGAACCAGAATATAATATAATAGACTTTTATTTTATATAAATCATTTGGGTGTAAACCAATGGACCAACCAGAGTAAAATGCATGCATTGATTGACAATACAGTGGAACCCCGGTTTACAAGCAGCCCGGTTTACAAGCAGCTCGGTATACGAGTAATTCGGTTTACGAGCCGCAATCCGAGCAAAATTTCTGCCCGGTGTACGAGGCTTGCCTGTTTTACGAGCCGAGCTCCGAAACGTCACTGCTAGTTTCCGCTTCGCCTTTCTTACCCGGAAACCTCTACCCCTTCTACCCAGAGCCATATCATACATATTGGGCATTAACCATGTCTTCAAAGAAGGTAGGAAGTGGAAAGGACAGCAGCAAGAAGAAAAGGATGCTGTCAGTCGAGTTGAAGCAGGAAAGTATAGAAAAGCATGAGAAAGGTGTGCGTGTGATGGAACTCGCCAAAATTTACGACCACAGTACGTCCACGATATGCACAATACTAAAGCAAAAGGAGACCATAAAGAGTGTAAAAGTAGCAAAAGGCATGACCGTAATTACACCGCAAAGGTCGGCTATCCACGAACAAATGGAAAACCTGCTGTTATTGTGGATAAAAGAGAAAGAGTTGGCAGGAGATATACTTACTGAAACAGTCATAAGCGAGAAAGCTCGCATCATTTACAATGACCTGAAGCAGAAAGAACCATCCACATCTACGGATGTAGTAGAACCAGAATTCAAGGCTAGTCATGGATGGTTCGACAGATTTAAGAAGCGATCAGGCATTCACTCTGTCGTAAGACATGGCGAGGCAGCAAGTGCAGACCAGAAGGCAGCTGGCGAGTTCATCACACGTTTCGCGCAGCTCATCGAGGCAGAATGTTACATCCCCCAGCAAGTTTTTAATTGCGACGAGACGGGGCTTTTTTGGAAGAAAATGCCCCGTAGGACGTACATCACAGCAGAGGAGACGAAGATGCCAGGACATAAGCCGATGAAGGACCGCCTCACCCTTGCATTGTGTGCAAATGCTAGCGGTGACTTTAAAGTGAAGCCACTGCTAGTCTATCATTCAGAGAATCCTCGAGCCTTTAAGACTCACAGGATTCTTAAAGAAAAACTGCAAGTGATGTGGCGCGCCAATCCAAAGGCATGGGTTACGCGGCAGTTCTTCATCGACTGGGTAAATCTCTGCTTTGGACCTGCGGTGAAGAAGTATCTTCAAGAAAACAAACTGCCTCTGCAAGCGTTACTCGTCCTCGACAATGCTCCAGCCCACCCGCCCGGTCTCCAAGACAACATCCGGGAAGAATATCAATTCATAAAAGTCCTCTACCTCCCACCCAACACGACTTCAATCCTGCAACCGATGGATCAGCAGGTCATTTCCAATTTCAAAAAGCTCTAGTCTACACGAAGCATCTGTTCAAACGATGCTTCGATGTGACAGAAAATACGGAGCTAACACTCCCGAGAGTTTTGGAAAGAACATTTCAACATCGTGCAATGCCTACGCATGATTGACCTGGCGTGGAAAGAAGTGACCAGAAGAACACTGAATTCTGCATGGAAGAAGTTATGGCCTGATGCGGTTGCAGCGAGGGACTTTGAAGGATTTGGTCTTGATACCGAGACCGAGATCGAGACCGAGACCGAGACCAACGTGCCCGACGTAGATCCAGTGCATGAAATCGTGTCCCTCGGCAAGTCGATGGGTCTGCAGGTTGACGAGGGTGATATCAACGAGCTTGTCGAGGAACATGAGGAGGAACTCTCAACACAGGAGTTGCTTGAGCTGCAGGACATGCAACGTACAGAGGCTCTGCAAGAGATCAGCGGTAGTGAGGAGGAAGTCGAGACAGAGAAAATTTCGACAAGTGAAATTAAAGAAGTGCTGGGAATGTGGGAGAAGGTTACAAGTTTCATTGAAAAGAAACATCCAGAAAAGGTTGCAACTAGTCGTTCTGCAGCAAATTATGATGACACCTGCTTGGCTCACTTCCGTAAGCTTTTAAAAAGCAGGCAAAAGCAAACGTCGTTGCATAGGTATCTTTGTACTAAAACTGAAACTGCTATAAGTGAAGGTGCCGAAAGTGCAGCCAAAAAGGCAAAAACAGATGATTAGCATAAAAAAAAAAATCATACGTACGTAATGTTAAGTGTTAGGCTAAGTTTAAAGTTAAGAAAGTTTATTTTTTTACAATTCATGTACGTACGTACAGTTAAGAAAGTTCAATTTTAGTTTTTTTTGATGTGAAGGTGCCGAAAATGCAGCCAGTCCTCCCTCCCTCCCTCCCTCCTTCCTCAGCAACTCTCCGTTATCTGCCGCCAAGGTAAGATTACATTTTCTTAAGTTGGTTTATCTTTTATTTAACTATATTTACTAATACAGTATTTTGATGTTTGTTTCTTATTTAAAAACATGTTTTTTTTCCATTATTTATGATATTTTGGGGACTTTTTGGGAGGGCTGGAACGGATTAATCTCATTTCCATTATTTTAAATGGGGGAAAATTTGTTCGGTTTACGAGCAGATCGGGTTACGACCTCGGTTCTGGAACGGATTAAACTCGTAACCTGGGGTTCCACTGTATATGTAAATTCAACAGTTTATAAAATGAAGCTCTATTCTTAGTTTCTCTGACCATTCTGATTATTCTGACTATGTTGTAATAGGCTGCTTTCGGAGAATGCTCTCTCTAAGGCATTTTGCCAAGGAGTAATTAAAAGATACAATGAGCAGTTTTTCTCATTCCTGATAACTGATTTATCCTGTTACGGGACATTTCTTTCTTTAATAAGATGTTAAATTCCTACCACACCAGTGGCTGTTGGTTTTCATTCTAACTGTTTTCTTAATTTATTTATCTGTTTCTTGCTGCTAATTAACTCCTTTTTCTTTCATTTTAATTGGCTTGTTTTTTTTTTAAGACTAGGGGCATTTGCCCCCTGCCTGCTTTGCTAAACAAACCCATCCCCGTGCTACGCGCCAACCCCTTCGTGTCCCTGCCGCTCACGTTGTGAAGAGAGGGACTGAATGCACCCCAAGGAGGCACGATCACTCCTCCGATACCCCCTCTTAAATGGTGATGCAATGGGAAACATGTACAGTTTTTTCTTCACCTCCTCTTTGCTCGATCAGCTGCTGGCTTGTTGCTGCTGCCATGCCGTGTGAACTGCATTTCTCGCGGTGCACTTCTGTTATATCACCTATGTCCATATATTCAATATCTTTTTGCTTTTACCTTTTCATCCATATCGCATTGAATTTTGATTCTGTGTTTGGAATTACATCATGACAATGCAACGTATGACACCCCGTGAGTGAATATCTTTTCTTTCTCTCTACAAGAAATGTGTCTGACATAACCACGCAGGACTTTTCCAAATCTCTTTGCATAAGCTCTTGTCTCGGGAGGGGCTTCTGGCCCCGGGTGTGGTTATATCGCTTGACATGAAGACTTGTTTCGCGGGACATGAAAGTGTCACTGAGACAATCACGTCTCTTCTTCTTCCAAGATTTTTTTTTTTTTTATAATAGATTTGTTACCCTGAGTTTCTTCATCGTTCTTCTGAATTGCTTCATTTCTTTCCTTAAATGGCACCCAAACAGAAATGAAATGTCAGAAGACCAACTAAGTCAGGGCCTCAAACTCCATCCAATTTCACTCCAACTAGCTGCTTAATTAGGCGCGAGTCTCATTGTTAATTAAACTCGTTCTTTAATTCCGTGGCTTGTTGCTGCTCTCATTATGCAATAGCAGACATTTCTGAAACTGTCAATTATCTCTTTTCTAAGAGCACTGTTAAAATGTTTTGGGGACCTGAGCAGATCAACATTCCTGAGACCCTCACCTTTCTTTATTTTCAGATATCGTATGATGGTCACAGTTTGCTGGTCATGTTTTGGCTCTTTTTGTATCTGATTATTGTTTGGCTGCTAATTAAGGATAAAGAAACAACTAAGGGGCCTGAGTCTTCAAGAGCAAGTCAATTAAAATGAATTCAAAAGAAGTGAATTAGCAGCAAAAACAGGTCACTAATTAAGAAAAGGGTTAGAATGAAAACCTACAGCCACTGTGGCCCTCCAGGACTGGAGTTGGGGACCCCTGCTTTAAATATAAGATCAACACCACTGTGGCTCATTATACAGTGTTAATGGGTGCAGGCACAAATAACCTCATGCTGTGCTGAGTACGGCAGCACACTTGGTTCAGTCTGCTGCAATTGTGCTGCTGTGTTTTACCAGAGAGGCATGCAGAGAGCGAGTGTCATTGTCCATATTCATCAGAAGACAAAGTGTCCACTGACTTCAGACACTCCACAGGACAGGACCAGCCTTCCTTATAGGTTCATTGAGTTAGCTGGCCTCACCTATAGTCCTGCCGTTTCTTCAGCAGCCTGTCACATTGAATAGATGATTGCTCCTGCTAAATCAGTGATAAAACATTTGTAATGGAGGCCTGCATGCTCCAAAGGACATGAATCCCCCTCAAACTACCGAGAGAACCCTGACCCTTCTTGTCCAGGACCTTAGTGTTGTTAGTCCACACCAGGCTCAGGCTGTTGTCCAAATGTGCACCATGATTTGTAGATTCCCAGCACCTCCACAGCTTTCCTTAATAATAGTGGCAGAAGATCGAGGGGCCCTCGGAACCCCTATAGTCCATCAATATCTCCTTTGCCTTGCTATTTTTCAGCTTTAGTTGATTATGTATGCACCTGTTTCATTGTGAAAATGTCCTAGTATTACCCTACTCTCAACTTCAGACGCTTTACATAGACCTGAACAGAGGGTCCCAAACACCGACTGCAGACCTTGTATTTCATTTAACAGCCTCTTACAAACCAAAACAAGCAGGAGAAAAGGTTTGTAATTTTGTTTATTCATTTTAGTTGTATTTGTTATAGCTAACTCCATTGCAGAAAAAAACAAAATTAGTCAAACCTGTGTTTCTGGAACAGATTAAACCAGAATTATGTGATCTGTGAGGCCAAAAATGTGGGCAATTCGCTAATATTGCTTTCTGGAATAGGGTCAGGGTTTGTCTGTTCCAGAATGAAAAATGTGATGAACCCCAACTCAGTTTCTAAGGCAAGAAATGCTGTGAAACTGACCTGCAAAAGAGGAAGTTTAACATGGAGAATTAATGTTTTGGAACAGAGTATCCGATCATATGATCAAAGGTCGTAAATGTCCTGTCGGAGAAGTGTCGATTTACAGAACACTATTTAAGAAGCAGAAAAAGCTGACAAAATGTTGAAAATGCTATGCCCCTTCCTGAATAAACAATCCACACAGACACTCAATTCCTTTGTCAAAGTCTGTCTGGAGAAATGTAATAAGACTGTGATCAGACATTCTGTGATGCCCAGGGAAGTATCTGCATGAATGTTACCATTGTACATCCAAGACTTTAATATATCTGAAGAACCTTCTAAAACATGATATGCTTTGAGCTAAAATTGATGAAAGTCATGAACATTTCCTACAGCTTTCTCTATAACACTGGACATGCAACACAGCATAGCAATCACAAAAGTGTGTCCATCTTTAAAGTAGTGTCTGCCTATTCAAGATAAAAACAAGTAACCGCCACACGAGGAATTCCACAGAATTGCAAGAAGGGCAATCAAATTTGACCTTTCAAATCAAAAATTCAAAAAATCTAATTTTTCATCCCTGAGCAATAATAATTTATAGACTCACTAGTGGAATGGATTGCCCACTTTCACCCATCTGCAGAGTTCCTCATCTTTTAAAGAAACAAATCTGAAGAGACCCCTCTTATACTTCTATGCTACTTAATGTAGTTTTGATTTGGGATTCTGTAATGGAATAAAGTGATTATATGATCTGTGTATTGTATTGTAGTTTATTTGGTTGATTCAAGTCTTACTCTGCTGGCACAAAGGGTGTTATCCTCTGTTTCTCAGATTTGTATTCCATTGTTAATCAGTGCTTAACTCATCAATCACGTACTGTGTTAGAACAACTCATAAATCATGTAGTAGAACAAGTTTTACTGACGATCTTATCTATTATTCTGGTAAATCCTTAACTTTTTTGCAAGAACATTTCGTAAAAGTTTTTGTTAGTACACCCTTTATCATAATATACGTCACACCATGTCGGCATCACTCAACAAGTTCTCCACCAAAATCCTGTACTGTGAATTTCCCCTTGGGATTAATAAAGTATCTATCTATCTATCTATCTATCTATCTATCTATCTATCTATCTATCTATCTATCTATCTATCTATCTATCTATCTATCTATCTATCTATCTAATCCTTCTGCTCTCTCCAATACACCCCACTATTATTACACTGTAAGTAATTTCTGCAGATGACTTATTATTATACACCAGTAATGGCGGACTGCACGAATGCAGTGAATACACTTGACTTAACAGTTTTCTTTCTCTTTAAGTTTAGCATTCATTTTCTCAGAGTGTACAGAACACTGCACAACAATTTTTTTGAAATGTCTTGCTTCCTGAAACGTTTGCTGATTGTGACAGGTACCTACTGGTTATGCACAAATATAGTTTTGGTTTTACTGCATAACATAGGAACTCTGAGAAATAGACATTTATATGTTTACTGACAATAACGTATTTAGTCACATTTATGTTTTGCATAAGCTAATAAATTCAACAGAATTAAAAGTGTTTTGCTCTTGATTTTCTTTTGTATTCAATGTCTGGTGCATCACGTTGCAGTATCCAACAGTAGTCAGCATGCATTGACGGATTCCAGTTTCCCTGGTATCATTTCTCCGTCGTAGCAATGTCCTGGTAAAACCTTTCATCGTGTTCATCACTGACAGCACCGAGATTTGCGGGGAAGAAGTCCATGTTTGAGTGGAGGAAATGAATCTTGAATGACATGTTGCACTTCATTGTCTTGTATGCTGTGAGAAGTTTGTCTACCAGCTGAATGTAGTTTGGGGCTTTGTAATTGCCCAGAAAATTGTCAACAACGTCTTTGAAGGCTTTCCAGGCAATTTTTTCTGGCCTAACTAACAGATCTTCAAACTGCTTGTCACTCATAACATGTCTGATCTGGGGGCCAACAAAAATGCCCTCTTTGATCTTGGCGTCATTAAATAACGAAAATCTTCGCCCTCCTTGTTCAGTGCTTTCACAAAATTCTTCATGAGTCCCAGTTTTATGTGAAGAGGAGGCAAAAATATCTTTGCCGGGTCGACAAGCGATTCATGTGCCACATTTTTCTGTCCTGGAACTAACTTTTTATGGAGTGGCCAGTTCTGTCGAGAATAGTGCGACTCTTTGTCACGGCCATCCCATTCACAGATGAAACAACAGAACTTTGTATAGCCAAGCTGCAGTCCTAGTAACAGCGCAACGACTTTTAGATCTCCACAGATATTCCAGTTATACCGGCTATACTGGGCGTGCTTCAGCAACAGTTCCATACTGTTATACATTAATTTCATGTGTGCTGCATAGCCAACAGGTACTGAAGGATAAATGTTGCCATTGTGTAGCAGAACAGCTTTCAAGCTTAACACTGACGAATCAATGAAGAGACGGCACTCTTCCGGGTTGTGATCACAACCCATGGCCAAGAGTAATCCTTCAAAGTCACAACAGAAACAGAGACTGTTGACTTGTGCAAAAAATTTGGTTATATCATGATGTCTGCCACGTCCCAAGAGCCAGCTTCTGTAGCCGAGGATCGGACCGCCAAGGTCCCCGCCTTCGGCCACCACCCAACTCACACTGCACCCGACCTCCTTGGCCCCTCCCATAGGTGGTGAGCCCATGGGAAGGGGGACCCACGTTGCCTCTTCGGGCTGTGCCCGGCCGAGCCCCATGGGTGCAGGCCCGGCCACCAGGCGCTCGCCATCGAGCCCCACCTCCAGGCCTGGCTCCAGAGGGGGGCCCCGGTGACCCGCGTCCGGGCAAGGGAAAACGCCGTCCAAAATTGTTTTTCTTCATAGGAGGTTTGTTTAACCGCTCTTTGTCTCATCCCTCACCTAGGACCAGTTTGCCTTGGGTGGCCCTACCAGGGGCATAAAGCCCCGGACAACAGAGCTCCTAGGATCATTGGGACACGCAAACCCCTCCACCACAATAAGGTGGCGGTTAAAGGAGGGGACAGGGACAGTGCCTCTGGATTGGCAGACCGGGGTGGTGGTCCCCCTCTTTAAGAAGGGGGATCGGAGGGTGTGTTCCAACTACAGAGGGATCACACTCCTCAGCCTCCCTGGAAAAGTCTATTCAGGGGTCCTGGAGAGGAGGGTCCGTCGGATAGTCGAGCCCCGGATTCAGGAGGAACAGTGTGGTTTTCGTCCTGGTCATGGAACAGTGGACCAGCTCTATACCCTTAGCAGGGTCCTGGAGGGTGCATGGGAGTTTGCCCAACCAGTCTACATGTGTTTTGTGGACTTGGAAAAGGCATTCGACCGTGTCCCTCGGAGAATCCTGTGGGGGGATCAACACCACTGTGGCTCATTATACAGTGTTAATGGGTGCAGGCACAAATAACCTCATGCTGTGCTGAGTACGGCAGCACACTTGGTTCAGTCTGCTGCAATTGTGCTGCTGTGTTTTACCAGAGAGGCATACAGAGAGCGAGTGTCATTGTCCATATTCATCAGAAGACAAAGTGTCCACTGACTTCAGACACTCCACAGGACAGGACCAGCCTTCCTTATAGGTTCATTGAGTTAGCTGGCCTCACCTATAGTCCTGCCGTTTCTTCAGCAGCCTGTTACATTGAATAGATGATTGCTCCTGCTAAATCAGTGATAAAACATTTTTAATGGAGGCCTGCATGCTCCAAAGGACATGAATTCCCCTCAAACTACCGAGAGAACCCTGACCCTTCTTGTCCAGGACCTTAGTGTTGTTAGTCCACACCAGGCTCAGGCTGTTGTCCAAATGTGCACCATGATTTGTAGATTCCCAGCACCTCCACAGCTTTCCTTAATAATAGTGGCAGAAGATCGAGGGGCCCTCGGAACCCCTATAGTCCATCAATATCTCCTTTGCCTTGCTATTTTTCAGCTTTAGTTGATTATGTATGCACCTGTTTCATTGTGAAAATGTCCTAGTATTACCCTACTCTCAACTTCAGACGCCTTACATAGACCTGAACAGAGGGTCCCAAACACCGACTGCAGTCCTTGTATTTCATTTAACAGCCTCTTACAAACCAAAACAAGCAGGAGAAAAGGTTTGTAATTTTGTTTATTCATTTTAGTTGTATTTGTTATAGCTAACTCCATTGCAGAAAAAACAAAATTAGTCAAACCTGTGTTTCTGGAACAGATTAAACCAGAATTATGTGATCTGTGAGGCCAAAAATGTGGGCAATTCGCTAATATTGCTTTCTGGAATAGGGTCAGGGTTTGTCTGTTCCAGAATGAAAAATGTGATGAACCCCAACTCAGTTTCTAAGGCAAGAAATGCTGTGAAACTGACCTGCAAAAGAGGAAGTTTAACATGGAGAATTAATGTTTTGGAACAGAATATCCGATCATATGATCAAAGGTCGTAAATGTCCTGTCGGAGAAGTGTCGATTTACAGAACACTATTTAAGAAGCAGAAAAAGCTGACAAAATGTTGAAAATGCTATGCCCCTTCCTGAATGAACAATCCACACAGACACACAATTCCTTTGTCAAAGTCTGTCTGGAGAAATGTAATAAGACTGTGATCAGACATTCTGTGATGCCCAGGGAAGTATCTGCATGAATGTTACCATTGTACATCCAAGACTTTAATATATCTGGAGAACCTTCTAAAACATGATATGCTTTGAGCTAAAATTGATGAAAGTCATGAACATTTCCTACAGCTTTCTCTATAACACTGGACATGCAACACAGCATAGCAATCACAAAAGTGTGTCCATCTTTAAAGTAGTGTCTGCCTATTCAAGATAAAAACAAGTAACCGCCACACAAGGAATTCCACAGAATTGCAAGAAGGGCAATCAAATTTGACCTTTCAAATCAAAAATTCAAAAAATCTAATTTTTCATCCCTGAGCAATAATAATTTATAGACTCACTAGTGGAATGGATTGCCCACTTTCACCCATCTGCAGAGTTCCTCATCTTTTAAAGAAACAAATCTGAAGAGACCCCTCTTATACTTCTATGCTTCTTAATGTAGTTTTGATTTGGGATTCTGTAATGGAATAAAGTGATTATATGATCTGTGTATTGTATTGTAGTTTATTTGGTTGATTCAAGTCTTACTCTGCTGGCACAAAGGGTGTTATCCTCTGTTTCTCAGATTTGTATTCCATTGTTAATCAGTGCTTAACTCATCAATCACGTACTGTGTTAGAACAACTCATAAATCATGTAGTAGAACAAGTTTTACTGACGATCTTATCTATTATTCTGGTAAATCCTTAACTTTTTTGCAAGAACATTTCGCAAAAGTTTTTGTTAGTACACCCTTTATCATAATATACGTCACACCATGTCGGCATCACTCAACAAGTTCTCCACCAAAATCCTGTACTGTGAATTTCCCCTTGGGATTAATAAAGTATCTATCTATCTATCTATCTATCTATCTATCTATCTATCTATCTATCTATCTATCTATCTATCTATCTATCTATCTATCTATCTATCTATCTATCTATCTATCTATCTATCTATCTATCTATCTATCTATCTATCTATCTATCTATCTATCTATGATATAGTGCCTTTCCTATCTATCTATCTATCTATCTATCTATCTATCTATCTATCTATCTATCTATCTATCTATCTATCTATCTATCTATCTATCTATCTAATCCTTTTGCTCTCTCCAATACACCCCACTATTATTACACTGTAAGTAATTTCTGCAGATGACTTATTATTATACACCAGTAATGGCGGACTGCACGAATGCAGTGAATACACTTGACTTAACAGTTTTCTTTCTCTTTAAGTTTAGCATTCATTTTCTCAGAGTGTACAGAACACTGCACAACAATTTTTTTGAAATGTCTTGCTTCCTGAAACGTTTGCTGATTGTGACAGGTACCTACTGGTTATGCACAAATATAGTTTTGGTTTTACTGCATAACATAGGAACTCTGAGAAATAGACATTTATATGTTTACTGACAATAACGTATTTAGTCACATTTATGTTTTGCATAAGCTAATAAATTCAACAGAATTAAAAGTGTTTTGCTCTTGATTTTCTTTTGTATTCAATGTCTGGTGCATCACGTTGCAGTATCCAACAGTAGTCAGCATGCATTGACGGATTCCAGTTTCCCTGGTATCATTTCTCCGTCGTAGCAATGTCCTGGTAAAACCTGTGCCCGGCCGAGCCCCATGGGTGCAGGCCCGGCCACCAGGCGCTCGCCATTGAGCCCCACCTCCAGGCCTGGCTCCAGAGGGGGGCCCCGGTGACCCGCGTCCGGGCAAGGGAAAACGCCGTCCAAAATTGTTTTTCTTCATAGGAGGTTTGTTTAACCGCTCTTTGTCTCATCCCTCACCTAGGACCAGTTTGCCTTGGGTGGCCCTACCAGGGGCATACAGCCCCGGACAACAGAGCTCCTAGGATCATTGGGACACGCAAACCCCTCCACCACAATAAGGTGGCGGTTAAAGGAGGAGACAGGGACAGTGCCTCTGGATTGGCAGACCGGGGTGGTGGTCCCCCTCTTTAAGAAGGGGGATCGGAGGGTGTGTTTCAACTACAGAGGGATCACACTCCTCAGCCTCCCTGGAAAAGTCTATTCAGGGGTCCTGGAGAGGAGGGTCCGTCGGATAGTCGAGCCCCGGATTCAGGAGGAACAGTGTGGTTTTCGTCCTGGTCGCGGAACAGTGGACCAGCTGTATACCCTTAGCAGGGTCCTGGAGGGTGCATGGGAGTTTGCCCAACCAGTCTACATGTGTTTTGTGGACTTGGAAAAGGCATTCGACCGTGTCCCTCGGAGAATCCTGTGGGGGGTACTCCGAGAGTATGGGGTACCGGCCCCCCTGATAAGGGCTGTTCGGTTCCTGTACGATCGGTGCCAGAGCTTGGTCCGCATTGCCGGCAGTAAGTCGAACTCGTTTCCAGTGAGAGTTGGACTCCGCCAGGGCTGCCCTTTGTCACCGATTCTGTTCATACGGTTCAGCTACAAAGGCTTCGTCGGCCACTCTCTCTACATGTAGAGTCTACACACACCCTGCTGGGCATGAGCATCAGAAGGAAAGCCATCAGGAGTGCAATGGAGGCAGCAGAAAGAGCTTCCAGGTGGCTGTGGATTAAGAGGGGTGAGGCCCGGGTTAATGCCGCTGGGATGTGAGTCGGGGCTTGATTAACCCCAGGTGGGTCACATGGGCTAGGGTGCATGATGTTGTGAGACCCGAAACACCCTATGAACTGGGAAATATCACTGATGATGCAACACAGCACATCCGTAGGATGTATCTTTCACCTGCTAAAGTGGTAAGTGAATGGAATTGTTTAAAGGGCTTTGAGAAAACAAATACAAATCGTTTTCTGGATCAACTCAAGGAGGGAAGCCTACCCTGAAAGCAATTGACACTACAAAGGACAGGACTCCAGCCCACCACAGAGTATCAGTCATGTCTACACTTACACAGTTTTACAAGAAGAACATTCAGCTCTACACAAACACTGGTCTGGCTAGGAATCAAGCCCAGGTTCTTGGAGCGGTCAGGTGTGTAACTAATCCCTGTACCATCATGCTTCACCCCCACTTTTTCTAATGAACAGTCCAGTCTTTACATTTTTTTTTTATTTCCACAAAGGTTAAACTTAAGGCCTTAATTATAAATATGTACTCTTCCTTTTAAACTTGTGCTGTTCTATGGAACATCGAGGTAATAGTCGAAGATGTCTGTAAACAGAAGAGGAATATTTTGAACAATGATGTCACAAAATAGCTCGAAAGAACAAATGGTCCAGGAAACAAAAGGAACTTAGTTGGCTTTGATTGTGTATGTCCCAATTGCTTGAAGGTTGTTACCAAATGATGATTTTATGTCATTACGGCAATTACAGCAAGTAAACTAAAAAAATGTCACTTTGTGAAGTTTCATATGATGAAAATATGTCTGACAAAAGAAAATAAGCCTGAGGAGCAACAGTAAGTACACACCCTTCCAATTTAAAATCGGATTAAAATGTCACAGTGTGTCAGAGCCTAGCTTTGTAGGATTAGATGAAAATGGGTTGTCAGTTAATTGCATATAAACATTTCGTTGGGCTCATTTATAGGTTTTAGTGACATTATTGTCACATATACAGAGTACGGCGAACCTACTTGCTTGTGCCAATCAACATGCAACACTTAAGGCCACAGGTAGTGGAGGAATTTGGAGAATTAGCTGTACTCTTTGCATTGCTATCTTGCTGAAAGGTGAAACGTCACCCCAGCCTGAAGTCACATGCACTTTGGAGCAGGATTTGATCACGGACCTGTCTGTATTTGGCTGCATTCATCTTTCCCTCAATTCTGACCTGTCTCCCTAACCCAGTCACTGAGAAGCACTCACATAGCATGATGTTGCCACCACCATGCTTCACCATAGGAATGATATTAAGTGGGTGATGAGCAGTGCCTGGTCTCCACTAGACATTGTCATTAGAGTTCTGCCTAAGGAGTTTAATGTTTGTGTCATCAGACCAGAGAATCTTTCTCCTCATGCTGTCAGAATTCTTTAAATGCTGTTTGACAAACTTTAAACAGGAGTGAGCCACTCTACCATACACACCTCATTAATGGAGTGCTTCTGAGATGGTTGTTCTTCCATCAGGTTCTCCAATCTTGGCAGAGGACTTCTGAAGCTCTCTTATAGTGACCATTGTGCTCTTAGTCACTTCCTTTCTCAAGGTCCTTCTTGCCCAATTACTGAGTTTGGTTGGATGGCCAACTGTAGGAAGAGACCTTGTGATTCCATACCTCTTTCATTTCACCATTACTGAGGCCACTATGCTCCTGGGAACACTGAAAGCTTTACAAATGGTGTTATCTCCATACCCTGATCTATGACTCATTACAATTTTATCTTGGAGGTCTACACAGAGTTCCTTGGGCTTCATGGTATAGTTTGTGTCTTGACATGCAGTGTGAATGGTGGGACCTTACATACACAGTTGAGGGCCTTTCTGAACAATGTCTATTCAGTTCAGTTTGCCACAGGTGGACTCCAGTCAAGTTCTTGACATATCTCAAGGAGGATTAAAGCATACAGGATGTTCCTGACTACAATAAGGAGTGCCACAGCAACGGCTCTGAATACTTAGGTGAATGAGAGATTTCACTTTTGATTTTGAATACATTTGCAAACCTTTCTGAATAGTTTTACTTCGTCGTTATGTGTTATTGAGTGTAGAATTACGAGTAAAAGTGACAAAGTGGCCTATTTAAAAATTAAATCTACAGCACTGTAAAGTGTGCAGAAAGTGAACAGGTCTGAATACAGTGGCATTCAAAAGTTTGGACACCTTTGCTTAAAATAACTTTATGCCTTGGTGATCAGTTTTTCTTCTCCTCACTTAACCATTCACAGTAATAAATATTTTAAGAAAGGGGGGCCAAACCTTTGGATACTACTGTACCTACAGAAATGAAGTATCTGGCAGTTTATTGAGATTGAGTATTCCATTTTAATCACTGTTACACTGTGAGTCAACAAAGGCAAAACCTGTGGTGTTAACTTTGAAGAGCAGCTCATGTTTTGCTGGAGTGCAGACGGACCACTATGGAGAAGTCAACGGACAATTAAAAATATGATAAGCTGTTCTGTCAGTTTTTTATGTCCATTTTCCAGGTCAGTATTAATTTTTGTATAATTAAATTTAAAGCACAACTTATTCAATATGAAGAAACAAATTGTGACATCACTTTTATCCTTTTTAGGTGTAGCAACTTATTATATCAGAGCTGTTTTAAGATTTTTTTGAAAACAGCATTTTTTCCACTAGGTGGTGCCAGATCAATGTAATAAGTTAAGCTTGTAAACTGGTGGGGTTTATGTTACTTATGTGAAGATTAGAACAGTTTTGTCGAGAACAAGCCATACAGCCCAACAAGCTTATCGATACTTTGTACTCTTGTGTATTGTGAAAAGCTGTGTATGATGGGACTCTTTGTGTAAGAAGACATATAAAGTGAAGGTTGATTGATGAGCTACTATTTCTGGTGTCCTAAAGTGCTAGCTCAAGCAGGTTTTTGTTCCAACCAACTTCTTTTTTTAATTATAATCCCAGGCTTAGTAAGTGAACTGAACCAAGTTCTGTGTTTTGAACAATACAGAAATTAGAAAAATAAGTTTGGTAATATATATATATATATATATATATATATATATATATATATATATATATATATATATATATATATATTAAAGTGTACCAAGCAGTTTATGGGAATAATGTATTGTGTTCTTTTTAACAACATTTATATCTTAATTTTCATTCTATTTTTCCAGGTGTTCTAATTGTTTAATTAATCCATTATTTACTAATTAGTGGGTCTGACGCTAAAGTAGTTGCAGCCTTTGATTATTCAGTTTGCCTGGGTGTCTGCTCTGCTTGTTTTTAATTGTCAATAAGATACAATGAAGGGGGTAAACTGCACAGAAAAAAGGGCAAAATTTAATGACATCAACAAAAGATTAGCAACAAAAGTTAAGCATTTAAATCTATAACAAAAGCAGAAATATTTCTAAATGTCTTATAAATGTAAAAATCACACTGCTGTGCTTTTCTGAATGTAGAATAACAGAAAAATAAATACCAGCTCATTAAGTGAGATCAGCGCTATCAGGTATTGTCATTGATTATGAATCTGGTTGGAACAAAAACCTGTAGCAATTACCTGAATTTGGTACACAGGATTATACGATAAAGTATAACATTATTTTAATGATACCCTATTTCTAGTAGATCGACCTTTGGAAAAAATACAACAAATTGATTTGATTTCAAGTCTGTTCAGAAGGCAGCATTGTGATCAGCACTGCAGATTTGCAGAATCCCAGATGTGGCTTCACTCTGATGCTGGTCGCCCTCTGTGTGGAGTTTGCCTGTTCCTGCTGTGTGTGTGGTGTGTGTGGAGAATTGGAGTTCTTCCAGCGACTCCAGTTTTGCCTCCACATCCCCAGTGACTTGCACATTAAAATTGTTTATCAATTCCCAGGTGTCTCAGCATGAGTGTGACTGTGGGAATGGGTGTGTGTCCAGTGAGTATTCCTGCCCTAAGTCTAAAACTGACAGGATGGACTATGTCCCTTGTAACCGAGAATCTAATTAAGTAAATCTAAGGATTATGTATTTGCAATATTGTGTAGCTTTTTGGCCTTATAAGTGAAAGGTGTGTTTTATAAGAAAATATAATGAAATATGTTCTGTGGTGGATGGCAGGAACAGGCTGGAGTCCCGAACAGGATGGTCCATGATTCATTACCTGACCCGGAGGCCGCCTACTGACTGGCTGAGAAGAAAGGCAGGTTGTTCCCTGCCTTTTCCAGGAGATTGGCAGGAGGTGGCAACTTCTGAGTGAATATGCTATCTTCCTGGCAGGGTTGGACTGAAGTTCCTTACCTGGCAGGGAAGCTAGTGTAATTGAGGGATAAGGGTAGATGAACTTAAGTATTCAGACCAGTGTCTTCCCCAGTATGGTAGAGGGGGCAATCATGGGGGTAGATTACCACACAGATATCCACAGGGCATTCTTGGATCTGCAATCCCTTGAGGCAGCCACCAGAGGGAGCCACAGGGAACAGTAATCCCTACTTTGTGGGGCTTTCATTTGACCTGGAAGTGCTTCCAAAGGGAAGTACTCCTGGGTTCAAAGGAGGTTCAAGAAACTGCTCAACTTCATCCAGGTGAGCTGGAAGCGGGTGTGGAGGACAGACAAAGCTCATCTGGGAGGTGCGGAGGAAAAGAAATAAAGCGAAAGAGAAAGAATTGTATTGTGTTTGTGCCACTACTGGAAAGAAGCCTTGCATTTTTCACCTGGGACTTGTGTCTCTGTGGTTGTGGCTGGGGTTTGGGGGTGCTACATTGCCTCCTACTGGTCACAACTCAAAAAGCAGCATGATTTCACATTGATTAGCACTACTGTCTTATGCTATCAGGCTTCAATTCCATGGCTCACCACCCTCTGGGAGGCATTTTCTCATTTATTCTCTATATCTGTATGGGTCTCCTCCCATATGTTGAAGACCAGGCATACCTACCTACAACTGCACCCTGTGGTGGACTGGTATGTGGTACAAGAGTTAGTTTTTATCTTTCACCCAATGCTGTAACATTAACTCTGACTCTCCATGACCCTAAAATGGAAAAACTCACTTCTGAAAATGGATGGATGTGCCAAATTCTGTTGAGAAAAAAATGACTTGGATTGTTCTTTCCCACTATTGTTTTTTACCATTCCATTTAATGACTACATAATGCCGTTCTGCGCCTCTTTGACGTGTGCAGACGACAGGTATTAATAAGACAGAAGGCTGATCGCTTACAGACACAGACTTACATACTTTTGGTCAAGTAAGAAAAGGAAAAACTTAGTAATCTGAACTATAGTCCAAAAAGTATATACATCTACAGTGACTCCAGAAAGTATCCTGACTACCACACCTTTTTCCTATTTTGTATGTTGCAGTCTTATGCTAAAATCATTTAAATACATTTTTATCCCTCATTGGGCAACACTTAGCACTCCAGAATGACAAAACAAAAACAGGATTTTAGGAATTTTTAGAGAAAAGCCAAGCAAAGTGACACCTTTTATTGGCTAACTAAAAAGATTACAATATGCAAGCTTTCGAGGCAACTCAGGCCCCAAATTTATTAAAAATAAAAAACTGAAATATCACATTCACACAAGTTTTCCGACCCTTTACTCAGTATGTCTTTATAGGTCTGACGCAACAAGCTTTACACTCTTGGATTTGGGGATTTTCTGCTGTTTTTCTCAATCTAACCTCTGTCAGACTGGATAAAGTTTGCCAGTAGAGAGCTGTTTTTAACTCTCTCCTGAGATCTTTGATTGGGTCCAAGTTAAGGCCTGAACTGGCCCACTGAAGGACATTTCCAGAGTTGTCGCTAAGCCACTCTTGTGTTGTCTTTGCTCTGTGCTTTTGGTCATTGGTCTGTTGAAAGGTGACCCTTCCACCCAGTCTGAGGTTCAGGTCACTCTGATGCAGGTTTTCATTAAGGCTATCTCTGTACTTTGCTCCCTTCATCTTTTCCTCAACCTTGTCTCGTCTGCCAGTCCCTGCTGCAGAAAAACAACCTCACAGCATGATGCTGCTACCACCATGCTTCACTGTTGGAATGGAATTGCACAGGTGTCCACCACACATGACACTTAGAATTTAGTCCAAACAGGTCCAAACTTCTTCCATTTAAAAATTATTGAGGGCTCTGTGCTTTTGGGAACCTTAAATGCTGCAGGAATTTTTTTTCCACAACACAATCCTGCCTCTAAGCTCTGCAAGCAATTTATCAATGTCATTTTTGGGTATTGCCTGCTGCTTGATGAGGGAAAAATAAATTTAAATGATTTTAACACAAGGCCATATTATATACCAGTAATGGCAATTACACTTGACTTGAGCATTCCTAGTTTTCATCATCTTTCTCTGTACGTTTACCATTCGTTTGCTTAGAGGTTGATGCACTTGCTGCTTCCTGAGCAGCTCTTCTTTTCTCCACCACAGCGGCCCACTTCGTCTCTTCTTTCGTCAGCATCTTTTCACGTTCAAACTGAATAAATCAGTGTTTGTGTTGCAATTACTTTGTAAGTTTTCCTTAACTTTCCACTTAAGCTGGCACTTAAGTCTTCAGTTTGCCTCAAGAATGATTTGAGATATGGAAAGGTAGGGGAAGTGACAGCAAAGTTGGTAGGGATGAGAACGACGCCCGTAGGCATGTGCTGCACGGCCACCCTGCTGGCTGCTGCCGAGAGTTGATTCTACAATAAAATAAAATAAACATAAAAGCAGGAATAACCTTGCAGGTAAATCATCACCCTGAAAGCGGATAGTAGACGTCACATAGTATATGTGTACCAAATTTCAGATCAATAGTTCAAACAGTTTGCGAGCTACAGGTGATTTAAAATCCTGGACAGACAAACGGACAGCCAAGGTAGCGTATTATATATAAAGATATATATATATATACAGTATATGTATATATATATATATATATTGTGGCACGCGGCTGGGGGTGGCACCCACCCGGGACACCCAGGAAGACCAGAGGAGGACTCACGCCTCCTCCAGACCACGAGGGGGCGACCACCCTGGTTCCTTTGGAGGCCACGGGTACAGAGCTGGGAAGCTCAACCCTGTAGGGGCCCGTGGTCACCGCCAGGGGGCGCCCCCATGTCTGGAGAAGCCTGAACCCCAGCACTTCCGCCACACCAGGAAGTGCTGGGGGGAAGACGAGTGGGGACACCCGGAGTGGCTTCCGGGTACGCAGCCGGCACTTCCGCCACACTGGGGAGTGTCAGCGGGAGATTGCCGGGACACACCTGGAGCACATCCGGGTGCTTATAAAAGGGGCCACCTCCCTCCGCAAGAGGACTGGAGTTGGGTGGAAGTGGACGAGAGTCGTGTTGGAGAGGAATGGAGGCGGCCTGAAGGAAGCAGGCACTGGAAGAAGAGGCCTGGACTTTGGAGGATTGGTGCTGGAGGCACTGGGTTTGTGCGTACTGGACCTTGTAAATAGTGTAAATAAACGTGAGTTGGGAGAAAATATGATGTCCATCTGTCTGTGTCCTGCTTCTCACAATATATATATATATATATATATATCCATCCATCCATTTTCTAACCCGCTGAATCCGAACACAGGGTCACGGGGGTCTGCTGGAGCCAATCCCAGCCAACACAGGGCACAAGGCAGGAAACAATCCCGGGCAGGGTGCCAACCCACGGAAGGACACACAGAAACACACCCACACACCAAGCACACACTAGGGCCAATTTAGAATCGCCAATCCACCTAACCTGCATGTCTTTGGACTGTGGGAGAAAACCGGAGTGCCCGGAGGAAACCCACGCAGACACGGGGAGAACATGCAAACTCCACGCAGGGAGGACCCGGGAAGCGAACACGGGTCTCCTAACTGCGAGGCAGCAGCGCTACCACTGCGCCACCGTGCCGCCCTATATATATATATATATATATATATATACAGTATATATAATGAAAATTAATTTTAAAAACATGTAATAGTTTGTTGTAAACCACTCAGCATCCATTACTGGGATCATGAAAAAATGTTGCAGCAGTCGGCAGACATCTGTTCACAAGCAGGGCAAGGTGGCAGTGATCTGTGAGTGCCTAACCCACTGGGCGATACTAGATGTTTGAATGGCATCGCCCTGTCCAGGAAGGATGGGAAGTGCATCCTTTGACAAGATTTGCAAAAGAAGATGTAAACCTACGTAGGAAAATGAGAAAATAGGAGCCTCCGTGTAAAACTGTGGAAAGTGCTTCGCTTAGGTTTTTTGCTATGAGTCAATATATACTCTGAACAATAGTATTAAATTGCACCTTCACCTGTGTGTTCGTGTTTCAGTTTACCAGAATCGTCAGGGAGAGCATGCCTACTAGGCTACACCGATACTCATACAGGGCTGTTTCACCCAAGATTACACTATGCACAGGCTATCTAGTGAGGGTGTCCCCCTTCATCTCTACTGACCTGGAATTAGTTATTGAAGTCCTAAATTCTCCTGGTGAGAAACAACAGTTAGATTAGCGGTTCAAGCAAACCATTCTTTTATTCAATATAATTTACACATCTAATATCATAACCACAAGCATAAGAAGAAGTACTACTTAAAGTATAGAACCTGAACACTTGTTGCTGCAGCAGTTTTATAATTCTGCTGACATTTTCTCATGGATTGTTACTACAGATGAAATATAGTTTAACCACCATGAGTTTTAAACCAATCAAGAGTCCATGTATTGCAAACAAAGAGATCCCTGACCCCAAAGAAATGTTGTGTGCAGCAGTTGAATGGAAAAATCATGGCGACAGTTTTCTGGGATACAGAGGGTGTTGTACTGTCAGAATTCATGCCACACAAGTTAACGATTACTACAGAAACCTATACTTCCACAATAAAGTCATCACATGAAGCCATCAAACTGAAACCTGGGAAACTGTCAGCAGGCGTGTTACTGCTTCACAACAGCACACCATCCCACAAGTCCCAAACATCAAAGACTGCTCTTAGAACTTAATCACTCACTTTATAGTCCAGACCTGACCTCCAGTGATGATTTTCTGTTTTTAAACTGAAGCCATTCTTATGTGGATGGCAGTTTCCCAATGATAATGACATCGAGAAGGCGGTAATAGGTTGACGGAGGACCAAGGCAAATCCTTGTGTTTTGAAGGGATTAAATCACTAGAGGAAAAGTAAACCAAGTGTTTTGAAGTCAAGGGGGATTACACTGAAAAGTATTGAAGTGAATTTCATAGTCAGGTAGATAAATTATTGAACACCCCTCACAAGATGATATTCATTCTCTGTCCAGGCAGCTCATTACAGGGCATCTTCAAAGACAGACTCACAGCAGCTTATATCTTTCTCAGTTCTCCCACGAGATTAGTGTTTAGTTTTATATCTGCTATGTATTAGGCAACTACGTACATACCAGTCATGTGCATGCAGACTCATGCTTCCTTGATATCCTTATTCTAAATAAAACCTGAACACACCCAATAAACAGTAAATGTAAAAATATGTGACATAAAAGAATTCGCCATTTAAATAGAATTTACATGTAACCTTTTGTTAAATAAAACAAACAATTGGTAAACCTTAAACAAATCAAACAAGAAGACTAAAGCAAGTTCCATTGGTTAAACCTTAAAGAAACTAAGCAATTCCAGTAATGTATGTTTGGTATTTCAGACTGTTCAGCAGGATTATACAAAGTCCATGTAATTCCCCCAGTGGGCACGCCACTATCATCACAACGGCACAAAAGGAATTTAAACATAATTCAGTTCACATCTCACCCACACAGGAGTTCACACTTGCCTTTGTCTAACTGATGCTGAATGTGATGCAATTGCTGATGTTGTGATACCAACAGCGTTCAAATTACAAAGGAATAGGATGAGGCTAGCCAGCCCTGCTTTATTCCCAGTTTGCACGTTTTGTTTTGGAAGCATTTCTCGTGGCCCATAGCATCTAGAAAGTGAAATGATCAATTGTTAGGCCTGTAGAATGCGATGTTGCTTTTTTTGGCGTTTAATTATTTTCAATAAATAAGCCTGTTATTGGGTTGAATTTAAATTCAAATCACTAACAAATACGGAGTGGTGGCTCTGAGGCTAAGGATCTGCTCTGGTATCCAGAAGGTTGCCGGTTCGAATCCCCGTCACTGCCAAAAGAGATCCTACTCTCCCACTGGGCCCTTGATCAAGACCCTTAACCTGTAATTGCTCCAGGGGTGCTGTACAATGGCTGACCCTGCGCTCTGACCCCAAGGGGTATGCGAAAACTAACAAATTCCTAATACAAGAAATTGTATAAGGTGAAATAAAGAACAAAAAAAAAAATACAGGTACAGGAATATCTAAACAAAAGAATAAGTTAGAATAAACTAAAAAAAAAGAGTATGTTATTTTTAACACTTCCATCAAGCAAGGGAATAGTCTGAAACTTTTAAGAAATTAGATTGATTTCTCCCAACCTTCCAATGGAACTTTTTTGCTTCATAACAATGCTGGTTGCTTTTCCATTTTCTAAAGTCTGAGAACATCCAGTAAGGATAATCCATTAGATGAATTATCCGGAAGCTTCTCCATTTCACTTTGAATCTACAACCAAATTATTATCCTTAACTTTTTGAAGGCTGAATATTTTTTCCAAAAAACACAGTTTTCTGAAAAGCACCCAAAGCAAGGGTCTCACACATAAATCAACATAAAATATCAGTTGCTGGGTGCTGTAGCCACCAGTTCACAGTCTCTTGTGGCTCGAGCCACTCACGGGAATGCGTGGCAGGCTGGCAGCCTGGCTGTCTTTGCGTGATGGGGGCGAGGATGGCGGTAGCAGGTGTGGCCGCAGTGCAACGCAATCTGGTTTGTACCTCATGTCATTATGAGTGGTGGTCTTCATCTATACAAACGTGTTCGGCACCATGATTAGCTGGAGATAGATCAGCTGATGCAGGTGCCTCACTTTGTTTTCGATATTGATCTTCAGATCACTTGCATCAAAAACGGAGTCAGACAAGTCAGAGTCTGATTCAGCAATAATATACAAAACATTGTCTCTGGAGTATTTTGCTTTGTGCATTTGATTTGATCTCTCGCCAGATGTTGATGCCATTTTTGTCATTGTTTGCTCTTCACTACTCCTGCAAGCGTAGGGAATCGCAGTCAAACCAACAAAGCTAACTTCCCTTCTAGCAAAGAGAGTCAAACTAAAACATAACAGCGAGTTTTGTCACCGTTTGTAGTTGCTTACTGCTCTCAACCCCTCCTGTTGACAACAATCGACATCCGCCCTGAAAGAGTTAATACAAGTCCAACAGTTTTACTTTACAGGCCCGTTTACAAAGAAGGAGGACCTATTCTCTTCTCCCCAGTTGTTTAATTCTTTCCAGTTCTTTTTTTCCCTTCTTCTTTTTTTCTGCTATCCTCCACAAGATGGTAACCTTCCTGTAACACTTTGCTTCACTATAAATGTTCTTCCTGTCTTCACATTGACCAAGGCAGCCTTTTTAAAATAAAAGTTTGCCAAAGAATTCTGGATTATGTAACACCCAAACCCCTCTAACTAAAAAAATGAGCGCTTATTTTGGCTTTGTCACACACCCATCCCCTATAATGTCTTTACGGGGTGCAAAGTAAAGCTTTGGTTTTACCTTTAGCACCTGATAACAGTTGACCATGTGAAGGTCTCATCTTCTTCCATAAAAATAATTCCCCGTATCCACCACAGCCTTCACTTCTATTCCTCCAGTCATTATGAGCATTAACAGCAGCTGAGGACTAACAGGGTAGTGTCTTTATGTTGGACTATATTCCCATCATCTACGTCCCTGTAGGGTCACCTCGATTGTTTTTTTTTGTCTTTAGCTTTAGCCCAATAGTTCTTTCTAGCTGACCAATCCCGTTCTGTCATGGATCCTGTCTAAACCAGCTGATCTACCGTATGTACTGTACCCCTCATGCAGCTGGCCAAAACAGGATTACAGTTGTTTAGTATTCTACACACCACCTCACTTTCTTTCATAAAAGGTTTTCATTAAAGACATACAGTAGACCTCTGTAATCAAAAGCAAAGTTCTGATTTCATTAGTTTGGGGCTTGTGTAGAACTTCTTATTTGTAACATAATCAACGCTGTAACATAATCAATTTGCAGAAATGCTTCCAGGAAAGTGGCCTTAAATGTTCTCCCAGTCCGAATCTTGTGACGTACAGCACTCAACCAACTCTGTGCAGCTCCCAACAGCACAGCAGAAAGAGCTGCAATTAACTCTGTTCCAGCAAGTGGTCTGATGGACATAAAAGTTAGCCCACTGGTCAATAAAAGCAAGGACATGTCGAGTTTCTCTAGAGTCTCCAAACTTGTGCAAGGGTAGGGTCAGCAAAAGAGTTACCATGTAAAGACAAAGCCCCATAGCTAGGAGTACTTGGAGTATGAGGTGCAGATGAAGGTAAGTAGGAAGAAAAGTTATTTATTTTTTTCCCCCCATTTTTCATATCTTCCCAAGAAACAGTTACAGTTAGGTCCATAAATATTTGGACAGAGACAACTTTTTTCTAATTTTGGTTTTGTACATTACCACAACCCCATGTCTGCGTGGGTTTCCTCCGGGTGCTCCGGTTTCCTCCCACAGTCCAAAGACATGCAGGTTAGGTGGATTGGCGATTCTAAATTGGCCCTAGTGTGTGCTTGGTGTGTGGGTGTGTTTGTGTTTGTCCTCCGGTGGGTTGGCACCCTGCCGAGGATTGTTTCCTGCCTTGTGCCCTGTGTTGGCTGGGATTGGCTCCAGCAGACCCCCGTGACCCTGTGTTCGGATTCAGCGGGTTGGAAAATGGATGGATGGACATTACCACAATGAATTTTAAATGAAACAACTCAGATGCAGTTGAAGTGCAGACTTTCAGCTTTAATTCAGTGGGGTGAACAAAACGATTGCATAAAAATGTGAGGCAACTAAAGCATTTTGTTTTAACACAATCCCTTCATTTCAGGGGCTCAAAAGTAATTGGACAAATTAAATAACTGGAAATAAAATGTTTATTTCTAATACTTGGTTGAAAACCCTTTGCTGGCAATGACAGCCTGAAGTCTTGAACTCATGGACATCACCAGATGCTGGGTTTCCTCCTTTTTAATGCTCTGCCAGGCCTTTACTGCAGCGGCTTTCAGTTGCTGTTTGTTTGTGGGCCTTTCTGTCTGAAGTTTAGTCTTCAACAAGTGAAATGCATGCTCAATTGGGTTAAGATCAGGTGACTGACTTGGCCATTCAAGAATTTTCCACTTCTTTGCTTTAATAAACTCCTGGGTTGCTTTGGCTGTATGTTTTGGGTCATTGTCCATCTGTATCATAAAACATTGCCTAATCAATTTGACTGCATTTAGCTGTATTTGAGCAGACCGTATGTCTCTGAACACCTCAGAATTCATTCAGTTGCTTCTATCCTGTGTCACATCATCAATAAACACTAGTGTCCCAGTGCCACTGGCAGCCATGTACGCCCAAGCCATCACACTGCCTCCACCGTGTTTTACAGATGATGTGCTATGCTTTGGATAATGAGCTGTTCTACGCCTTCGCCATACTTTTTTCTTGCCATCATTCTGGTAGAGGTTGATCTTGGTTTCATCTGTCCAAAGAATGTTTTTCCAGAACTGTGCTGGCTTTTTTAGATGTTCTTTAGCAAAGTCCAATCTAGTCTTTCTATTCTTGAGGCTTATGAGTGGCTTGCACCTTGCAGTGCACCCTCTGTATTTACTTTCATGCAGTCTTCTCTTTATGGTAGACTTGGATATCGATATACCTACCCCCTGGAGAGTGTTGTTCACTTGGTTGGCTGTTGTGAAGGAGTTTCTCTTCACCATGGAAATGATTCTGCGATCATCCACCACTGTTGTCTTCTGTGGACGTCCAGGTCTGTTTCCGTTGCTGAGTTCACCAGTGCTTGCTTTCTTTCACAGGATGTACCAAACTGTAGATTTTGCCACTCGTAATATTGTAGCAGTTTCTCAGATGGGTTTTTTCTGTTTTCGCAGCTTAAGGATGGCTTCTTTCACCTGCATGGAGAGCTCCTTTGACCGCATGTTGTCTGTTCACAGCAAAATCTTCCACATGCAAGCACCACACCTCAAATCAACTCCAGGCCTTTTATCTGCTTAATTGATAATGACATAATGATGGACTTGCCCACACCTGCCCATGAAATAGCCTTTGAGTCAATTGTCCAATTACTTTTGAGCCCCTGAAATGAAGGGATTGTGTTCAAAAAATACTTTAGTTGCCTCACATTTTTATGCAATCGTTTTGTTCACCCCACTGAATTAAAGCTGAAAGTCTGCACTTCAACTGCATCTGAGTTGTTTCATTTAAAATTCATTGTGGTAATGTACAGAACCAAAATTAGAAAAAAGTTGTCTCTGTCCAAATATTTATGGACCTAACTGTATATACTTTAAATTCTCAAGGTTATTTTATTATTTTAATATTATTATACATTAGCCTGCTTCTGCATTCCATTCTCTTAACTACAATAACTAAAGTTGCAGCGCTGATCTACATGATGCTGGTCAGAACTGGTGTAACACCCAGGTTTCAGACACAAGATTTAAAGTTGAGTGAGACAACCGTTAACCTGAGACTGATCTCTGAATGCAAATTTAATGGGGCAATGATTGAAACCTCAGTTTTTTTTAGATACTGAGCTGTAAAAAGTTAGCAGCTAGCCATTTATGAATTAAGTTTAGGGCATTCGGTCCTAAACTTATGGAGGTGTTGTGGCTTAAAAGAGCATAAAAGGTGAATATTGTCAGCATAAATGTAATATGAAATATTTTGAAAAGAATTTGAAGGACGAATGTACAAGGAAAATAACACTGGCCCAAGATCAGATCCTGGCGGCACTTCACACGACATGTACTCACCCAAGCTCACTGAGAAACTCCTTTCTGACAATTAAGAAGTAAACCAGTCCAAAGCAGTCCCAGACATGCCCACACAATGCTTTATCCAGTTAATTAGGAGTGTATGGTGCAGAGGTCACTAACAGGTGGGCCGCGGTCCGGGTCCGGACCCAGATGCTGTCTCACACGGACCCAGACTTACAGCCAAAACAGAAGGTTATGATTTAAAACCTGACAGGCGCTTCTACGTATTTTAGCCAGCGCAGCTTTTGTAGTCTTTACGGTAATGTTTTAGTAGTGGACAAGGGGGCTCCGCCCCCTGCTCGCTTCGCTCGCCTACCCCCGGCGTTTTGTATAGTTTGGACGTGTGAGGATGATGCACGTTTAATACGGAGAGCTCGCCTGTGTCACTCTGGGGCTCTCCACTGTTAACACGGAGCCCCGTACGTACCTGATTATATTTTCCCTTTTGCGAGTAATAATTTGCATTTGTTTGCGATACTGTGATGTTTATCGTAATGTTAATAATGCATAACTGTAATGTGATTCACCTATGCCGTATAGATTGGATGTGTGAGGATGACGTATGTTTAATACGGAGCGTTCGCCCGTGTCACTGTGGGTCTCTCCACTGTTAATACAAAGCTCTTTCCGAACTATTATGCGGTGCATTGTGGAGCACGGCAGACTGTGTAGTGTTTCCCGTTTCACTTCGTATATCGTTTAGTCGAGCTGTTTCTTTTTGCAGGAGTCTCTGCCTGGTTTGCGTCATTTCAGACGCACGTTGTAGGCACTTGTGCTCATTAATTATATGCAGGCAGGCGCGTGTTTGTATCTCGGTAACTCGAGCTGTGTCGTGTTGAACCCGTGCCTGCTTTGCCTATGCAGTTTGAGACGCGCGTTGTAGGAGTACACGTTCATTAGATCTACGCATTAGTGCCACTCACAATATGGCGGCCACGCCTGCGCATTCCGTATTATGTCGGTTCTTACCATGCTGTGTAGGCGCATTTGCCTTTTGTACTTTACTGGGCTTTGTGACACCCGATGTAGGCGCCTGAACCTTCAGGGTCCGTATCCACTGTGTGGTGTGGACGTTTAACTGTCGTTGTTTCTGCTTTTATATTCTGTATCTCGGTGTGCATGTGTTTAGTGCCTAGGTTTTTTTGTAGCTGTTGCATTCCAGGTTTCATCATCTGTAACCCGCTCTCCATGTGTTCGTCCCCATTCTTTAATCCCTTTATGAAGGTTTACTTTGTTTCCTACTCTGTGTTTTATTTCTGACCTCGCTTTATCCTGCTTGCGGCATGTCAGACGGTTCGTAGTCTCTGTCGTTGTACTCTGGGGAGGGGGGCTTTGTTCTGTAACCTGCTCTTCATGTGTTTGTCCCTGTTCTTTATCCTCTTTATGAGGTTTTACTTTGTTTCCTACTCTGATGGTTCGTAGTCTGTCCCATTTTGCTCTGTTGCGGTGGGGGGGGGGGACTTTGTGTGGTGCCTGCGCACGTGCGTAGTCTCTCCCGTTTCACTATGGGGGGGGGGCTTTGTGTGGCGCTTGCACACTATGTCTTTTGCGTCCACGGGCACGACCCTGCGTCCATATCCGGTTTACCATTCTCATTTAGTAATATGGATGAGGAAATGCACAGACCAATTGTATGCGCGTTAAGCCATTTCACATGGTGCCCAGCAACACCCTGGGGAAAAGACTGGCAGAAAACGGTGAAAAAGTGGTCACTGTGTTGGCCACTTTTAAGTGTATGGAGTCAAAGAAAGAGAAGCAGCTAGTCTAAACTTTATTTCAGCTGTTCGGTAGGATGATGGATCGTGGCAAAGCTGCTTAGCATCTATCTGGCCTGAAGTAATTTTTAATTATCTCTACCTATTGATTAGGTGCTGTAGTCAGGGTGTTTGTTGTGGGACAAAGAGTGATGGATTTGTCAATGTGGACTAAATGCTTGACTGCGGATCCCTGAAGTTATTAACAGTTACCTTATATCATTTAATTTTGGTCTGGATTTAGTTTATTTCTGCAAAGGTTGAACATTACGTTCTCCTTAAAACATTGTGTCCAAGTCAAAGGAGGCCCAGGTCTTACAGAAACATTCAAACCGACTCAAGTGGCCCTCAAAGCCACAGCTTCACTCAGGCTCATTATTGAGCATTTAATGATGGCATGTCTTCTATTTTTAACAATCTTGAATGTTTGTGAATGTTGAGCAGTTTTAATTAGGCTGTGTGTTAATATTAGTCATTTAGAACTGGCAATGTGTCTCCAAGAGTTCCAAGATCAGGATCCTTTTCTCATGTTACTTTGTACATTTTTTTCTGTGGCTATGCTTGTCTTCTTTCATGCATGGTAGCTGCTATAATTTTAGTGGCCTGATATGTAACCGTGGGGGGGCCCTTGGTGGACTGGCACTCTATCCAGGGTTCATCCCTGCCTTGTGCTTAACGTTGCTGACATAGAGCTCCCCCATTGCAACCATGATTTGAATTGAGTAAGCTTGTGAACGTTAAGTTATACTGTATGTGTATTCATGTTGTGGGGAGAAATGGGACAAGACATAATGATAACGTGTTGGGGAATCCCAGAAATCCCCACTTACTAGCGGGAATGTTAATAATGAAAAAAAAAAAAGAAAACTAACCGAAAATAGCACTGGAACTTTGAGGGATTGCTCCAAGGTTGGAGATTCCATGCTTCTGTGGGTTAGTGTGGCTCCAGCAGTGGCGTGTCCAAAAATGAAAATTCACTTCTAGCCATTGCACTGGGACGGGACTGTGGGTTGTCCCAGAAAGGGTGTTACTAGACTTCAAGATGCTTTTCCTCCACTCTTACGTTAGAAGAGGAAGACAGATTAGTGCATGTACTGCTAAATATAGTCTTTCCCTATTATGTTTTCCTGTTTGAAACCCTCAACATAATCTCACAACACGTGTGTAAGGTTAGGAACATGCACTGATGGCATATTGCTACACCCACCACATGCCGAACCACCTGGATTGCGACCTGAATGTAGTGGGTGAGTTTATATATATGTTATATATGTGTGTTTGTGTATGTATATCTGTACAATATACACTACCAGTCAAAAGTTTTACAGCACACCCATTTTTCCTGTGTTTATTGAAATTCAAGCAGTTCAAGTCCGGTGAATAACATGAAGGTTAGCGGTAAACGGCTAGAGGTTAAGAAAAAAGTTTAGCAATGGAAGTTAACTAGGCTTTGAAAGTTGATGCAAACAATTGCTACATGTATCCCAACTTTTGTTGATTACTTACAAGCCCTGTGTGTATAAAAGCACTTTGGGAACACCTTCAAGGCTCCTGTCTGGGACGAGAGGGAGTGCTGTCTTTAATGTTCTCTTCTCTTTTACCTACAGCTCTGAGGGTCAAACACATGACTTGTGACTACACAGGAGGCTCCGGAAGCTCCGCCATTTCTGGGCTAACTGGTATAAGAGCAGTGCCAGAATAGAAGAAGGCGTCTTGACTAAGGATTTGTTAATGAAAGATGGAATGGACTTAAAGGCAAGAAGACTCATCATATAAATCAAGAAGGCAGTTGAAGTCTGTTTTTTTTTTTTCTGTATTTAGAACTTTATATTAACTATTTAAAGGGGTTTGCCCTGCTAATACCCCAGTCCTTTGCACCCATGTCTGAGTGATTGTGCGACTATTTGTTATGGCTGGTGCCGATTAGCTACCCATAACGGCCGCAACTGTCACTCATAGGCAGTTCACTAGTTCCCCCACTCAGTTTTCTTCTCTTTAAATAAATAAATGCATAAATAGGTAGATAAGTAAGTAAATAAATAAATAAACACACACACACATTTTGGTCTTATACACACAAGAATGTCTATAAAGCAAGCAAATTAAAATGAAAGAAAACTTCTGAAGGCATTATGCGGACATATTGCTGTTGCTATAAAGAAGTCCCAGTCGCATTTCTTCACACACTATTGCTGAATAATTCATTAACTGAAAGCCCTCAGTGTTAGTATGTCAGACAGAGGATGTGCAGCATTATTCACAATGGTACTCAGTTTTGTTTTAATTCTTTCCTTGGCTATGACTTCCGGGGGTCCAGAGTGCAACCTATAGCTGAACTTGCACTTTTAATTAGCTTGTTGATTCGGTGGGCCTCTCTTGAAGTGATGTTACCACAGCACCCCCACAGCGGTAGATAATCAGACTGGCCATCACAAAGTTGTAGGAGACGTGAAGGACGTCCCACATTAAATGAGTGCAGTCTCCCAAGGAAAAAGAGCCTGCTCTGTCCTTTCTTATAAAGTTTCTCTGTGTTGTGAGACCAGTCCAACCTGTCATTAATGTGGACCCCCAAGTACTTGTAGGAGTGCACCACCTCTATATCCACTTGCTAAAAAAGTGAATAAGTCAATCACCAGTTCCTTGGTTTTGCTGAAGTTAAGTTGCAGACCATTCTCTTTGCACCAAGAAACCAACTTCTTCACGTGACTCATATACTCTGTCTCATCTCCCTTATCAATATAGAATCACCTGCCATGAGAGCAAGTGACATGACCTGGTGTTAGATTTATTGTCTGTGATGTACAGAGTGAACAGTAAAGGAGACAGGCCTGTTCCTTGTGGTGCTCCAGTGTTGTTCACTTCCGTATCAGAAACACAGTCCTTAAATCTCACAAACTGTGATCTGCCCAACAGAGAGTCCATTATCAAGGACGCCATAGGCACATCTACCTACTTATCTCTGAGTTTACCCTTAACAGTGATGGCTGGATGGTGATAGACAGACAGACAGACAGACAGACAGACAGACAGACAGACAGACAGACAGACAGACAGACAGATAGATAGATAGATAGATAGATAGATAGATAGATAGATAGATAGATAGATAGATAGATAGATAGATACTTTATTAATCCCAAAGGGAAATTCACATACTCCAGCAGCAGCATACTAATAAAGAAAATATTAAATTAAAGAGTGATAACAATGCAGGTATACAGACAGACAATAACTTTGTATAACGTTAACGTTTACTCCCCCGGGAGGAATTGAAGAGTCGCATAGTGTGGGGGAGGAACGATCTCCTCAGTCTGTCAGTGGAGCAGGACATTGACAGCAGTCTGTCGCTGAAGCTGCTCCTCTGTCTGGAGATGATACTGTTTAGTGGATGCAGTGGATTCTCCATGATTGACAGGAGCCTGCTCAGCGCCTGTCGCTCTGCCACGGATGTCAAACTGTCCAGCTCCATGCCTACAATAGAGCCTGCCTTCCTCACCAGTTTGTTCAGGCTTCTTTTCTACCTGCTATTTTCTTCTGCACCTCATACTCCAAAACTTGACTTGTCCTTGCTTTTATTCACCAGTGGACCAGCTAACTTTTATGTCCATCAGACCACTTGCTGGAACAGAGTTAATTGCAACTCTTTCTGATGTGTTGTCGGGACCTGCACAGAGGGTCGGGTGCTGTACGTAACAAGATTCGGAAATATTATAATAAAAACAACCTCATCCCCACCCACACATAAGAACATCTAGTTTGGATAACAGAGAGCTGCTGCTGTCAAAACCTGGCATGTTAGTGGCAGTAAGATAATGTCAGACTTGCCGAGTTGTGCCACAGGTTTCTATTTCAAGGGATTAACATTTAATTGGAGAAGGTCCAGCTGCCAGTGCCTGCAAATGGAACATGCTGATCAAAGTTTGCTTCCTTGTTTGACGTCACCAGCATCCATCCATCCATTATCCAACCCACTATATCCTAACTACAGGGTCACGGGGGTTTGCTGGAGCCAATCACAGCCAACACAGGTCGCAAGGCAGGAAACAAACCCTGGGCAAGGCACCAGCCCACCACAGGACGTCACCAGCATTCATTCATTAAGTTCTAAGTAACAAAGTGATTCATTTCTGCTGTTGAATCAGACAGTATAATGTAAAACTTACTTCTTTGGGCAGAGATGTGGCCAAATTGAGTCCACGATTCAATGTCTGGATCACACATTTAGTTTTAATTGTACTGTGCTCACTTTTTCACTATTCCTCTTTCACATAACTCCCCAGTGCGTCCCACTCCTGCTTTTTCCACTTTTTGAAATCCGTCCAGCATTAAAATAGCATCTGAAAATAAAGGGTTTAGGCCAGTTCTCTGTAGTACCCAAAATGTCACAGTGTCAGAACTCGCCATGACATACCATGATATATAACAGTTCGTATAACTTATATACATGTAATCAAAGATTTCTCACTATATGGAGTCAGACCAGTTCTGAATCCTTTCCACCTTACTTTTATCCTTTGCCCTTTCAATCTTCGGATGAGCTGCTCCTCCGATGGGGTGCAGGGTGTGTGTACTTATGTGCGTGTAAATGTAGATATAACTTTACCAAATAAATGCATATAAAATATACATGCACATATACAGTATAATGCAATCGAGGCCCAGTAACTGTTGGAATGGAGTTTTTATGCTCTCCTTGTGTTAGCATAGACTTTCTCTGATTGCTCCTATTACTCAATTCTATCTTTATTTTTTCACTGGCAACTCTGAATTAATCCAATATGTATTTGAATGGCCAAAATGTATTGTCATTCAGTCCATGGTTTCTTTCTACCTTGTACTTTGTTTATGATTTGCACATCACCCTGTTATGGAAAACAATGGGTTTGAAAAGTTAATGGATTTTCCATAATAGTAAAATAAAGAGTTCTTTTCACCTCTGATAATTTCTAGAACACATAATGTTTCTGGAGTAGCAGGGTGTGTTAATGGTTAGCACTGCACCACTCATGGATTTAATGTCCAGTGTTTGGTCATTGCCTGCATGATGTCTACATGTTCTCCCTTTATATAGGTGAGTTTTTCTACAGGTATTCATGCTGGTTAGGTTATTCAGCAAGCTCAAATTGACCCCTGCACAAGTTAGAATGTGTGTGAGTGGGTCCTGCAGTGGATTGGCACCACAACTGGGGTTGGTACCCAGTGGCACTGAACTGGATGTTGTGAGATTCAGGATTTTATGCCATGTTACAATGGGTCTAAATGAATGCAATCTACTCTGGCAGTCATTTGCTACAGCTGATCCTTATATGAAAAGACATTCAATACAAGTAAACTAGCTACATATGTACAGTATGATTATTATGTCATTTAAAGAATTAATTTCTGACTCTGCGGTGGGCTGGCGCCCTGCCCGTGGTTTGTTTCCTGCCTTGCGCCCTGTGTTGCCTGGGATTGGCTCCAGCAGACCCCCGTGACCCTGTAGTTAGGATATAGCGGGTTGGATAATGGATGGATGGAATTTCTGACTTAACTAATGCCATGTCTCTCTCTCTCTCTCACTCTGCTGCATCTCTGAGATGTTTTTGTCAAAAATAAAGAAATCAGCTGTGATGAGCTACAGAACTGATCAATTTACTTTCTTCTAATGTCAAGTCAAATCCCCTTCATGGGTTTAAGATTAAAACAACAAAGTGAGAACCGCACATTGGAGCAGGCAGTCCCCTGAAGCCAAGCAGGACGAGCGCCAGGAATACACTCAAGCAGGTGGCACCAAAGTGCATTCCAGAGGGTCGCCTTGTGCTTTTTCTTCTTTTGAATCAAGCTGTTCTTATTACTTGTATCAACTAGATCACGTGTCCTCTTGGCATGTCTAGCACGAGCCTGCCATGTTTACAGATTTCGCTGTTAGGGGTGACATTTTCATTTTTTCATGTGAGAACAGACAGATACATTTAATTGAGACACGGGAAGACAGAGGAGGTTTGTCGTTAATATTTTTGCTGTAAGCATATAGTGTGGAAAATGTGGAAAGTGTTTCTTCAGTGGGCGGCATGGTGGCGCAGTGGGTAGTGCTGCTGCCTCGCAGTTGGGAGACCTGGGGACCTGGGTTCGCTTCCCGCATCCTCCCTGTGTGGAGTTTGCATGTTCTCCCCGAGTCTGCGTGGGTTTCCTCCCACAGTCCAAAGACATGCAGGTTAGGTGGATTGGCAATTCTAAATTGGCCCTAGTGTGTGCTTGGTGTGTGGGTGTGTTTGTGTGTGTCCTGCAGTGGGTTGGCACCCTGCCCAGGATTGGTTCCTGCATTGTGCCCTGTGTTGGCTGGGACTGGCTCCAGCAGACCCCTGTGACCCTGTGTTCGGATTCAGCGGGTTGGAAAATGGATGGATGGATGTTTCTTCAGTGCCTTGGTGTGTGGAGGAGTTGGCAGTGGACTGCCTGAAGTTGGCAAGGTAATGGGAATCCTAAAAATACAGCTCATCCAAAGTGTATGGTGACCAGGGTTTGGTCTTTCATTTGATTTTGCAATCTTTGCCCCTTTTTCATAGGTAGCAAAAATGTACATGAAAAATGACAATATAATGGAATACATATTTGGAGTCATTAGCTGTTACCTGGGGTGTCTCAGAGTAAGAAAATCAGTGTCGTACTGAACAGCCAAGACAGGCTTAGTTCATTTGAATGTATGTTACTATATTTATCAAAACAAAATAATGACAGTATTAGGAGAAGGCAAACATTTTGTTTCAATGTAGTTATGCTCGGAGGGTGGGCTACGGGTGCAGTGCTTAACACCATGTTCTCTCAGTTCCAGAGTCTTACCTTTGAATCCATGCCTTTTCACTGTCTCTGTGGAGTTTGCATATTTTCCGTATGTCTACATAGGCTTATCACCAGGTGCTCTTCTTTTCCTTCCAGTTTCCACAGACAGTGCATGTATGGTGTATTTGCAAATTTAAACTGGCCTTCTGTTGTGGACTGGCCCATAAGTGGCTATGCTGGGTCATTTGGTGCCTTAGGCAGTGGCCTTAGAGGCAGAGTTTCAAAGAAAAGGCTATATGGGAAACTTGAAAATAAAACGAAAAAGTTCAAATATGTAAAAGAACAATGATGCTGAATGGTGGATGACTGGAAAATCCACTATGGTTAGCATCCTTGAGACATCTTTTCTCTGTCGCAAATGACACTGACATTTGGAGTGTATTTAAGGAAGAAGCCAACTATGGACCTGTAAGTGTTTATTTCTCAAACTGCACACTTTGATCCTTATCATCTTACACAGTTAAGTATCAGTGCTCACATTCCCCTTGTAGGTGCTTTTGGTGGCGGACAGGGGTCAGCATAGGCACTCTTAAGTGGTCCGCTGCAATGCAGCTGAATACACAGCGAGCTGTGATGCACTGTGTGTTCTGACACCTTATTCTCATGGCCAGCCTTAGGTTTTTCATCAATTTGTGCTCTTCTGTGTGATCAGACCACATGGGCTAGAGTTTGCACCCGATGTGAGCCTTGGGCACCTATAACTCTGTTGCTGCTCCATCAGTTTTCCTTCTTTAGACCACTTTCCTTAGATACTAACCACTGCATGCCAGGAACACCCCACAAGACCTGCCGTTTTGGAGATGCTCTGACCCAGTCGACTAGCCATCACCATTTGACTCGGATCCTTATGCTTGATCATTTTTCCTGCTTCCAACACATCACCTTCAAGAACTGTGCATTCACCTGCTTCTTAATCTATCCCACTCTTTGTAACAAGGTAGTCAATATTATCCACTTCACCAGTTTTAATGATGCGGTTGATCAGAGTGTTTAACGATAGATAGATAGATAGATAGATAGATAGATAGATAGATAGATAGATAGATAGATAGATAGATAGATAGATAGATAGATAGATAGATTTACTCCCACACTATGGCCTGAATCCACACCAGAAAGACGAAAAAAGGAGGACAAGTAAAAAATAAGAAACGTCTGACTTGGCTGTCACAGACCCAGTGAGGCATTATGCAGGCGTATTGCTGTTGATATGAAGGAGCCCCAGTAGTGTTTCTTGACACACTTCTTCTGAATAGTTTGTTGTGTGAAAGCCCTCAGTGTTAGTGTGACAGAGAGAGGATGTGCAGCATTGTTCATAATGGCGCTCAGTTTTGTTTTCACTCTCTTCATTGCTGCTACCTTCAGGGGGTCCAGAATTCATCCCATAACTGAGCCTGCCCTCTTAATTAGCTTGTCAGTTTGGTGGGCCTCTGTTGAAGTGATGTTGCCAGTCCAGCACATCACAGCTTAGAAAATCAAACTGGACATGACAGAGTTAAAGAAACTGTGAAGGATGTCATCACCCATATTAAAGGAATGCAGTCTCGTAAGGCAAAAGTACAACTAAGAAAAAAATGTTTTTTTTTCCCCCACTATAAATCTTTATTTAAATATTAAATGTCAACCAGTTGCATGCAGAATTATTGCATAAAAATTCTCTTTCTGTCACAGGACCAATTTCTCTGGAAGTGAAATGCCATTTGTTGTGCAAATTGTTTACAAAAGAAAATACTGTAAATTCACGGCAGCTACAGCACTTTCAAGGCTGTCACAAGTGTCTAAACTTCACTGCTACTTTTACAAAAATAGTTAAAGATCGACACCTTATAATCAATCTGTATTTTGCACTGTGCTTTGCACAGCTTGCCCTACATCAAGGAAGTTAAAACACAATTTACTTTAATGTAACTTGTATATTGCAGTCCACAGACCACATTTTGAAGGCTGAAGATATCTGGCCAAACTAATGGGTGCACACTCTAACTTGTTCTGTCCGTGAAGCTCTATCAGTAGTTACATTCAAATCACATTTAAAAATCCACTTTTTTCTCTCTCATACAAAAGGGTGGCAGAGCAGAAAGTGTAGCTGCCACTTAGACCTGAGTTTGATTGCCTAGGATATCTTCATGTTTTTCTTGTTCTTGTGTGCATTTTCTCCCATAAAGACCTGCTATAGACACTGCTCCCCTGAGTGTATATTGGAATTCTAATCAGCATGCAACATGTCACCACTCTCCAATATCATGATTTTTTTTTGTGATTTTGAATCCTTTACTCACCATATATAATTTTTTGTATTAAGACGTTTTCATTTTTGCATGCCTCACCTTACTCTCCAGAGAGGTTTGGGGTGAGAGCACAGGGACGGCTATTTGTACAGTGCCCCGGAGCAATTGCAGATTAAGGATGTTGCTTTTGGGCCCAGGAGAGCAGAGTTCCTTCTGTCACTTCATAAGTTCTGTCTTCCTTACCTGAAAAGATCTTTACCATTAAGAGGCATAATAAGTTTCATAGAAATCATACTGCAACTCTAACAAACAAAAAAAATCTAATGTATGCAATAAGGAGTCAAAAGGCAAATGTATTCTTCATCTTCTTCTTTCAGGTGCTCCTATTGGGGGTCGCCACAGTGGATCATCTTGTTCCATATCTTCCTGTCCTTTGCATCTTGCTCTGTCACACCTACAACCTGCATGTCCCCTCTCACCACATTCATAAACCTCCTCTTAGGCCTTCCTCTCTTCCTCTTGCCTGGCAGCTCTATCCTTAGCACCCTTCTCCCAATGTCCAAACTAATGCAATCTCATCTCTCTGGCTTTGTCTCCAAACTGTCCAATCTGAGCTGACCCTCTAATGTACTCGTTCCTAATCCTGTCAATCCTCATCACACCCAATGTAAATCTTAACTCTGCCACCTCCAGCTCTGTCTTTTTTGTCAATGCCACCGTCTCCATCCCATGTCACAGCTGGTCTCATTACCATCTTGTAGACCTTCCCTTTCACTCTAGCTGGTACCCATCTATCACAAATCACTCCTGACACTCTTCTCCACCCACTCCACCCTGCCTGCACTCTCTTCTTCACCTCTCTTCTTCACTCCTAGATTTCACAACAAGCATCCTTCTAGCTGTCTCCGTTATTACTTCTGCTGTAATTGCCCAGCTATCTGGAAAGTCCTCCCACCCTGAACCCCCCCCACCCATTCCTTTTTCAACTTGCACCATTTAATCCTTGCCTCTGCCCTCACTCTCCTCCTCTTTTTGATCTCCAATGTCATCTTACAGACCACAATCCTATGCTGCCTATCTACGCTTTCTCCTGCCACCACTTTGCAGTCTCTAATCTCCTTCAGACTGACTGTCCTGCAGAGCATATAATCTACTTGTGTGCATCTTCCTCCACTCTTGTGCATCACTCTGTGTTCCTCCCTCTTCTTAAAATATGTATTCACCACAGCCATATCTATCCTTTTCACTAAATCCACTACCATCTGACCTTCTCCATTCCTGTCCTTGACACCATACCTACCTATCACCTTCTCATCCCCTCGGTTCCCTTCACCAACATGTCTATTGATATCTGCTCTCTCTCCCTTGGGTACACTCTCGACCACTTTATCCAACTTACTCCACAAATGTTCTTTCTCACACATCCAACTTGCGGGGCATATGCACTAATAACATTCATTATCACACCTTCAATTTCCAGCTTCATAATTAACACTCTGTCCGACACTCTTTTCACCTTCAAAACACTCTTGACATATTGTTCCTTTAGTATAACCCCTACCTCATTTCTCCTCCCATCCACACCATGATAGGACAATTTTTAACCCACCTCCGATCCACCTGGCCTTACTCTCCTTCCATCTGGTCTCTTGCATGCACAATGCATCAACCTTTATTCTCTCCATCATATCGGCTAACTCTCTTCCTTTACCAGTCATACTGCCAACATTCAAAGTTCCTACCCTTCCTCCTCTCCTGCTTCCAGACATGCCTCCCCACTCTTCTTCTCCTTCAGCCAATAGTAGCCCAGTTTCCCTCACCACCCTATTGGCTAACAGTACTTGTGGCAGCTGTTGTTAACCAGGGCCTCAATCAATCCGACATGGAAAACTGTATTTTTGTCTGCATATTGATCTGGCTAAATTTTAGGGCAGATGCCCTTCTTGACGTAACTCTCCCCATTGGGAGGCACAAAGAAACACATTGGTTTGTGCATCCCCCAAGGCTAGGGTTCAACAGGCAAACGTGTGAATGATCTAATTTGTTAAATATATGTTCCTCTCAAGTGCATGACAAAGCAAATGAGAAAGAAGTCAGTTATTGGCAACTATTTACAGTTGAGTATCCTGGTGTAAGTGTGTATATGTGTGTGTGTGTGTCCTTCTGATGGTGTCTCTCATGTCATGCTCCAACCCAACATCCCATGCTTTGAGGCTTAACTCTGGCCCCTTGTGACCATCACTGGGAGAAATCAAAGGGGCATAGATGGTGAAGTCCACCTGGTATCTTTGAAGAAGACAGAAAAATTAAGTTATGTGTAATGCATACTGCATGGTTTTAAAATTTCTCTGGTAAAATGTCTTTCTCTTTCTTTATCTTGACCTTATTTCAAGATGTTACTCTATTACCTCTAAATGTTCACAATTTCCTTTAAGCTAAGTAAACATATTTATGGCAACCCCAGCTTTGAGGATAACATATTGCATGGGCGAATGAGCAATTAAAATACGCTTTGCTTTAAATGTGTTATTGATTGAGTTCATTTGTTGTTTGCTTTGCTTAATTTGAGGCTAAATTGCACTTTGTGTTCCAGTAATGTGCTGCACTACAATTAGCTGTGTCTGCTACAAATGAATATTCTTAGTAAACTGGTCTTTCTTCTTCTTTAGACATACATAGCAAACAAGCATTTATCAACCTTTGTTTTACTTCTGGGCTTGCTCTTGAGAAACACCTTGGGGATCAATCCATTTCAAAACTCACTTATTCAAGTTTGGTGCTCCTCCTGGCAATGTTAACCACAAAGCAAGAACCAAGCATGGACTGAGAGCCATGCCACTCACCACCCAAGGCCAATTCACAAATGTACATTTGTTTGGGATGTAACAGGAAAACTGAAGTGCCCAGAGAAAACCCATGCAACTCTACACTGACACAGACTGTGCCATTGTACCACCTAAAACAAGCCAAATCATTTGCTGCAATAAGCACAATTTAAGCATTGTTACAAGACACACCAGATTCTGTCTTTTTAAATTATTGTTATTGGTTCATTCTTAATGTTAGAACATTATTTCTCTGCTGTAATGAATGGGTGTTACTGGGATTTCACTTAATGTCACTTACCTTTGATTTCCCATATATTTTCACAGCCACAACATGTACAACAAAACAGTGAACAAAATTACAGTAAGGCACCATTGTTCTTTTTTTCTAAAATTGGAATGTACATTTAAGGCTCTGTTTTTCAATTTGATCATACTATATGATTACCTTCAAAATGATGAAAGCAGGAGTGTGTGTGAAATTGAGTGTATAAATTGAAAGAAGAATCATTTTAAGAAAGAAGGATAAGATATGGAGACCAAAGGAGACAGGTTGCAGCAGGAGTGCACGACAAGCTTGTTAATGTGAGCGACCCTTTCACAGAAGAGACATGAGTCGAATCCCATTTTGGGTCCTGATGTAGGATAATGGAATTGATTAAGCATTAACATAACATAACATAACATAACATAACATAACATAACATAACATAACATAACATAACAACAACTTAACTGTTATACTTGCTTGATCCAATATACAGCCTAACCTGGCAGCATTAGGAACCCACCCTCTATGGGGGGCCAAGCATCTTCATTGCCACATATGCACACACCCATACTCACAATAACACAGGGCCAGTTTGTAGTGTATTGGGTTTACTGACTCGAATGTCAGGATGTAAAGTCACACCTTGCCCAGCTATTAGGATACCATGATGGAAAGAGCACTGAAATGAATGGGCATCCCCTTTAACATGTAAAGCATTAAGTGGTCACGGTTGGCTTACTTGTCTGAACTTATCATGACTTACACACCTGAGTGCACATTAAGATCTCAAGATGCCGGTCTGTTTATGATTCAAAGAATTAATAAAATAACGGTGGGAGGTCGAGCTTTTAGTTACAGGGCCCCTAAACTGTGGAATGGTCTGCCTGCTACTATAAGAGATGCCCCTTCGGTCTCAGCTTTTAAATCCCGGCTGAAGACTCGCTACTTCAGTTTAGCATATCCTGACTAGAGCTGCTGATTAACTGTACAGACTGCATCTCTGTTGTTAGTCATTAGCACTAAAACATAAGTAACCCAATAGTTAGAATTGGATACTAACCCTCACCTATTCTGTTTCTCTTCTTGGTACTCAAATGTGACACTTGGTGCCACGGCCCACCTGCCAAGTTGTTTTGCCTGCCTAAGTTAAAGTCATCCCTGATGGAGGATCGCAGGAATCGTGGGAAAGAGGGGTCCTTTCATCAGATTAGCACTATTTCAGCTGTGGAATGACCAAATGGGGGAGGCAACTTGATGAATGAGGTCTCCAGGACTCTAAACAAATCCAAATCATATTATATATCATCTACTGTTAAATTCTACTCCGTACTTGTAAAATTTTTATTTTTATACTGTATTGAGGATTTGTTCTGTTCTGCGTATTGTATTGTATTGACCCCCTTCTTTTTGACACCCACTGCACGCCCAACCTACCTGGAAAGGGGTCTCTCTTTGAACTGCCTTTCCCGAGGTTTCTTCCATTTTTTCCCTACAAGGGTTTTTTTGGGAGTTCTTAGAGAGTCAAGGCTGGGGGCCTGTCAAGAGACAGGGCCTGTTAGAGCCCATTGCGGCACTTCTTGTGTGATTTTGGGCTATACAAACAATAAATTGTATTGTATTGTATTGTATCCCGGCCAGAATGGAAGGACAATGTGAGACTGCTCTTTGGGGGCAAAGTCCCCCCCAGTGGACTATGTAGCAGTGCTCTACTGGTGTCACCCCAGTTTGGGCTTCCACAGAGGTTCATGGGAGCCATAGTCCAGGATGACAACCCTGTTTGGTGCTCCCAGGGCCACCAAGGTGCACTGCCAGGGAGGTGTCCCATACTATATGGCTTTCCATGTGATCTGGAAGTTTTCTGGGGTGCAATGCAATGATGTGGCACTATAAGTACTCCAGGGTCCAGCATAGAAGGAATCAGTATACCTCACCCAGGGAGCTGGAATCGGGAGGTGTTGGACAAGGCTTGCCAAGGAGGAGCAGAAGCAGATAAAAGGAAATGTTTGGATCATATTGTATTATATTGTGTTGACCTAGCCTGATAGAAAATGCCTGTTAAAGGTATTTGTGAAAATAAAAATAGTCATTTCCATTTGAGACTTTGCATTGGTAGTGTCTGTGGTTTGGAACTCTATGACACCCCCTACAGTTCACACCAGTTAACATAACACACGTCTTGTTGAAAGAGCATACAAAGAAAACCACACCACCTGGAAAAAAAAAACCCACACAGAAACAGGGAGTTCATGTAAAGTCCAGACAGACCACAACCAGAATGGGATCTAAACACTAAGCCTGTGTGGCAGAAGCACAAGCCACTATGTCATAATGCTGCCAGGGACAAGATGAACGAGGCGGTTGCTACGAGGTACTTGAGCAAAGACAGCCAAACACACCACTTTAAACTATATGCTACCTATTAGTGTTGTAATTGCTGCAAACAAAATAAACAAAGTAGGGTGAGGCTTTCAAAACAGAGGAGCCAAAAAGCAATCAGAACCCCCTACCAACATGTCCAGATAAGGTTCACTCCTAGGCGACCTTACTGCCTACTGCAATGGCTGGCTTCAATCTACTCCCAGCCAAAGGGGCTTTGGCTTCAAATGTTAATTACATATACATTCACAAAATACAATCACTATGCCATCACATGGAAGAGGACTACTGTAAACCCCTGGCCTGTAGAGAGATAGGCCACAAAAGAATCTTTACAAAAGGCAATTTAAACAACAACAATAAAATATAAAAAGAAGATCAAAAAGCAAAAAAAAAGAGGCAAATGGAGTTGCCAACAAGACAATCCACCAGCAAACAAGTTCCAATATAAAATCCTTATTTGATAACCTTAACAAGAGGCAACAAAGAATCAAGGAAACCAGTAAATTAAAAAAAAACTCATAATACCATATGTTTACAAGAGCAACACACTGACTTAGAGGGGTGAAAACAGGGCAAATGATGGGCTAAAATAAAGACTCTCTGCTGAACAATAAACAGACTTCTGTCAAAGAAAGCCAGTGAGATGAGCTGGAGGGTCAGTACAATACTGGGTTGCTTCTTCAAAGTAGGTGGGTAGAATTAGAAGAAGGTGAACACATCGACCTCACATAGAAATGGGAAGGGATAAAGAGGAACAAGTGGAAGGAGACAGTGACGGAAAATAAGCATCCCTGATTAAGTATTTTTGGAAGGACTGGTGAGGCCATATTGAAACCTTTGATAGGGATCAAAAAATGAATTATGGGTGGTGTCTAATTAAAAAAATCATCTTAGGCTCGTGAAAGTGAACCTACAATTTAGTGTATTGGATTTAATAAAGAGTCTACAGTATTCAAAAATAACCAAATAT
Source organism: Erpetoichthys calabaricus (assembly GCF_900747795.2). Lineage (NCBI taxonomy): Eukaryota > Metazoa > Chordata > Cladistia > Polypteriformes > Polypteridae > Erpetoichthys > Erpetoichthys calabaricus. The sequence goes on along the minus strand of NC_041404.2, from coordinate 134,314,556 downwards.
AAAAATTAAAAAAAATATATCCAAAGATTATAAAAAGAACTCTGGCATTTCCAAAAATTCAAACTTCAAAAATAAATGAAGAACTCCAAAATAAAAGATAAATTAAAAAAATGCAAAATAGCAAAAGTAAATATTAAATTAGCAATGAACTTTTTGAGCACTTGTACAGTATATGGTTCTTTATGATTCAGGCACTAAATCATATTTTTCACATTTAGTTGTATTTTTAAAAATGTTCTCAGTTTTCTGTCGCCATGTAATTTTTCCAGGCATGCTGCATTTTTTGAGTTGCTGTCATTTTGACGTGACATTGGCTGCTACGGATGTGAGCGGCATCCTCGGGGCCATTCTATAAAAAGCAGTGTGATAGATACCTCATCGTCTGATTTTGCAGATATCCTACAGAAACATCTTTTTTGTGTGGTCTACAGATTTTTCACTTCTTGACTTTTGTTTCTGTATTCCTTTCTACGATTTCTTGAATTACAATTTTGCTTTGATGAATGATTAGACTGATCTTTAGTTTAGATTTGGCATTATTTAACATTTCCTCTCCTGGTCATCACCATTAACTCTGGTAGCCTTTCTGTGTGCTAGGCATAACAATGACAACATCAAGAACACTAACCAAAATCTCAAACCAGAAAACAATAGCCTAATGTAAAGGAAACCACACAATCCAAAACAAAAATGTTCACAAGACCAAAAGACCTACAAGAGAAGAGGTACAAAAATGGCACTTGAACAATAAAAGTAAGGAAAAAGTTAGCATGTGACTAAGGCCTGCAAATATGTCTCTAGTAGTAGCCCTGCTAGCTAAACACCTGTAGCACAGACCAGGGTCCATCCCTCCATCCATCCGTCCATTTTTTGTTTCAGGGGAGAAGTAGTCCGAGCAATGCTGCCTATACCTCCCTTTTCCCTGCCACCTGCGCAATCTCTTTGGCATGTTCCCCCAATTTTACATGCCCAAAACATCTCCACAAGGAGGCATCCAGGAGGTGTCCTAATCAGATGCCAAAACCACCTCAACTGGCTCCTTTCAATGTGGAGGAGCCCCTCCTGCATGTCTGTATCCCTAGTCAAGCTCTTTCGGTCACCACCCAAAGCTTGTGACCATAGATCAGGTCAGGAATGTAGATCGAATGGTAAATCAAGAGAGATTTTTCCTTTTAGCCGTTTCTCTAATGCAGGCGTCTCCAACTCTGGTCCTGGAGTGCTGCTGTGGCTGCAGGTCTTCATTCAAAGCCTTTTCTTAATTAGTGACCAGTATTTGCTGCTAATTTATTCTTTTGCCTTAATTTTAATTGACTTGCTGTTTAATACTCAGACCCCTTAATTGTTTCTTTTTTTCTTTATTTAGCAGCCACACAATAATGAGAAACAAAACCAGCAAACACATGACCAGCTAACCTGTGTCCATCATACAATATCTGAAAGGAAAGGAAGTTGAAGGTCTCAGTAATATTGATTTATTCAGCTCCACAAAACATTTTGACATTGTTCTTTGAAAAAAATACTATGAACAGTTTTGGAAATGTCTGCTGCGGAAGAATAATAAATAATAATAATAATAGGTTACATTTATTGAGTGCCTTTCACAAACCCAAAGTTGCTTTACATACAGAGTAAAAAAAATTACACAGATGACAAAAGTTGGTAGAAGAGGAAAGTTTTCAGTTGTGATTTAAAAGTGCAAAAACAGGAGCAATCTCAGAGAGACTGAGGAAGAGTGTTCCAGAGTTGAGGGGCCATAGCACTGAAGAAGCTGCCTCCCAAGGTGGATAGTCTGGTGCGTGGGACAGTAAGGAGATTACTGCTCGAGGACTTGAAAGAGCGACAAGGAGTGTATGGAGCTAGGAGCTGAGTGAGGTAGAAGGGGGCAAGGTTATGTAGGGCTTTGAAGGTGAGAAGCAGAATCTTGAATTTAATCCTTGATGGAACCGGTAACCAGTGAAGCTGGGAGAGAACTGGGGAGATGTGAGCAGAACGCTTGTGTGGGTGAGGACTCTAGCTGCAGAGTTCTGAATATACTGTAGCTTCTGTATAGATTTTGCAAGGAGGCCAACGAAGAGGGAATTACAGTAATCAATACGAGACATTATGAAACAATGAACCAGAGTTTGAGCAATAGACAAAGACAGAAATGGACGGAGGTGGGCAATATTACGGAGATGATAGAATGAAATTTAGGAAAGAGACCTAATGTGTAACTCAAAGTTAAGTGATGAATCAAACAAAACACCAAGATTTCTGACAACAGGAGCAGGTTTGACAAGTGGACCATCAACAGAAATAAAGAAATTGAATGCCTTAGAAAGTTGGGATTTTGGACCTACCAGTAACACTTCAGTTTTATTGGCATTAAGTTTGAGAAAGTTATTTTCCATCCATAACTTAAGATCAGTGATGCATTCCATGAGTGTGCTGGGAGGTGAACCTGTAGGGGTGTCTGTACTAAGATATAACTGTCTATCATCTGCATAACAGTGGAAGTTAAGGCCATGTCTGAAAATAATCTGACCCAAAGGAAGGATATAAAGCAGAAAAAGTAATGGCCCAAGGACTGAACCCTGAGGGGCACCATGCGCCACAGGTGAGGTAGAGGATTTATATTGGCTGAGTGTGACAAACTTTTGCCTATTAGAAAGATAAGATGTGAGCCATTGAAGGGCTAAGCCAGAGATGCCTACAGCAGAGAGACGTGACAGGAGGATTTCATGGTTAACAGTGTCAAATACTGCTCTTAAGTCAAGAAGGAGGAGAATATTAATGAGATCACTAACAAGCCATGGAATTAAATAATGAGTTTAATTAACAACAAGAATTGGCTTCTAATTAAGAAAGTGGTGGATTGAAATTGGTTGGAGTTTGAAGCCCCTGCTTAGATGGTCAGCTGTTGTTGGCTCATTCAAATCTCATTTCTGTTTGGGTGCCATTTAAGAAAAAAATTAAGCAATTCAGAGGACTGAATCATAAAAAACAAAGGAATTAAAATAAATGGAAATAGTCAATTAAAAATATTAAGAAAAGGTTTAGAATGAAACCCTGCATCCACAGCAGCACTCCAGTGGCATAATGTATAAATGGTACATACACACAAAAATGTTGTGAACGCCCATTTCCATGCTCACGTCGAGATGTATAAAAACTAAACTTGGAGTAATGCTCTGCACATTTTCATGGCATCCTCAGACCATACATATGCACGTTTCTGCTTGGTTTTGTAAACAGGTGGCACCCAGTGTCAAGCGAATGCTACGGTTTCTGTGTGATTTCCCTTTTTTTTTTAAATTTGCATCCATGATGTGGGATTTATTAAATACACCGAAATTAATTGCATATCATTTAGAAATTTATAAGCACTTGATTTTAATCGTTCTGTAACAATATAATGGTGAACAGAATGGCCAAACTATTCCAACTACCATGGCTGCTTTAGCATTGTTAGAAAATTAGAAGAGAGTGCATATTTAAAGATCATATGATTTCTTGACCCATGATGATGAACTGGCTTATAAGTCCATTTAGATTTCCAAGAGCTATCCTGTTGGAGCTGTGTGCTGAACTGGGGTTGGCTTTACAAAGGCAGACTTTGAGGAATTCTGCTCCACCAGTTCCTCAGCAATTTCTGTCCACTCTCGGGTTTTAGTTACAGGAGCTTTTCAATGTGAACTTGCTGACCAATCAGGTATTTCACAAACATCACTGAGTTGCGCCATGCCAGCTGTATAGGATAGTATTATCTGCTTGTCATCCAAGAATATAAGATTTCCTTACACTGTGGTGGAATGGGCAAACATCAAAGCACTATTCGCAGCAATGTCTGGTTTTCTAAATGTAGTCGAAGTGATTGATGTCACGCACATTGCTATAAAGGCGCCCCTCAAAAAATGAATTTGCTTATATGTATAAATAGTACTAGGGTGTTGTACCGTGTTAGCCATTATGAATGTAGAGAAAAGTCAAGCAAAATGACACCTTTTATTGGCTAACTAAAAAAGATTACAATACGCAAGCTTTCGAGGCAACTCAGGCCCCGTTTCTTATGTAAATAGAAAGCATTTCCACTTTATTAATGTGATGCCAAAATATCTCATTAATGTTGTGGTGAGATATATACTGTAAATGTCTCACCAATATTTGCCACAGATCGCTGCTCAAACAGTGTGAGCCTCCGAATTCCACCATCTCCTCCAGTGGTGTTTCATGTCGACTTTAATATCTGACCACTTCCGGCACTGTACAACTTTCTGAAGTTGAACTTTTGAGTACCTCTGCTGCGCTGTGCAACTCCATTAATTTCCTTTTGTTGCTTATACCACTGCTTAAGCCACCAAATAATATGCTTTTCTTTCCTTCCGCTTCACTGAGGAGGACGTCAATTTCACATTCACTGAAATTCTTTTTTACACATGCTTTTGCAATTGTCTTTTAACATAACACTGAACGGAAAGGTCTATTTATATTGATTTGCCTATTCAAATAGGCAAAATTCTGAGAGGAGTCGGGGTAGGCATGTACATGTCTGTTGAAGTTCACATTGATTAGGATTTATAAAAGGAAAGTGTGTAGAACTTTGCTTTCACACAGTTTTATGCATCTGAATTTTTTTGTGTGTACGCTTTTTTCGTGTTTCAGTGTGAATTCTATGCAAGGTGTTATACTTGAGGCCCCAGGACTGGAGTTGGAGACCCCTGCTCTAATGTAAGAAGTCTTATCCTAGCTGTGGTTCTTCTGTCTTTCTGATCCACGAAGATGGCAGTCTACTCACCCACCTGCATAAAAGAACCTCTGAATAAGACTTCTTTAAATTTTATTAAACCCAAAAAGGCAGAAATGGAGTTAATTTTTTTAAGATTAATGTTTTTTTTCTGTTTTACCTGTAGTTGAAAAATTCAGAAATTGCTTTCACTTGTCCAAGAATAAAATGTCTTTTGAAGACAGTTGTTCATTAATTTTATTTGTGCAATGCAGAGCCCAAAATGTGACAATATGTGGACTGTTATTTCCAAATAATGTGTTAAATTTCAGGTTATGGAGCAAATGTCTGTACATAACACACACACACATTTGCTTTCCATTTTAGAAAAATTAAAACTTGGTGGAATTCACAGAGCAAAAAAGGAAGGAAGTACAGAAGGCAAATGAACTATTGAAATCAATTCAAGGTAGTAATTGAACTCTAGCAGACAGAGCAGCTCTCCTGGACAGACAGGCAAATTATCGATGCAATCAACTTCATTTCTATTGACCGTGTCCAATTTATGGACAGATAAATGTTTGACATGCTGATTTAATGCGATTTGTTTGCTCAAGATATGATGAAATTTTGAGAACTTAGTCCAAGATAAAAGAAAGAGCAAGAACTGATTTAGTTTGTTTTTCAAAGAATTTACTTTAAAGTTAAATAAATCTTTCAGGTCAAGATTTCTATTTACTATCCTGCTTTGCAGGGCAGCCAGATTAAAAAAGGAGGTGGAGTGGCGATTTGAGGGTCTGCCATACAAACAAGACAATTTTGAAATCTACCAATAAATAATTGGAAATTCCAGACCAGAGATAGACAGTTCAAGCTATTCATCAAATCTGATTCCATTCATTCCATTTTGTATTCTTCCAATAACTAAATTAATAACATGATTCATTCTGTTTGACTTGATAAATAGCTTACTTAAATTCTTGCATTGATGAACATTATAAAGTGCCCTAGTGCTCTACCAAGGTGGATTTTTGCATTCCAAAATGCAAACAGATAAAGAACTGGGAAATTATATGAAAAAAATGAGATCAAAGCATTAGCCAGGAACACACAAGTTGAAAAATAGCAAGGTCCAAAACATAAACCAGAAGACAAAGTCCAAATAACACACAAAGTCCTAACTCCTTAAAATGATTTTATGCAGATTAATTGCACCATTTTTTTTTCCACACACAAATTCAAAAACTTGAACACCAGGACGTGCACCACCATCTTAAGTAGTGTCGGTACAATTATGTCACGTATCATACATCTGGCAGCCATGCAGTAGATTCTGCAGCCTGCACAGGTCAAAATTAGCCAAATTTAAAAATTCACAAGGGAGAGGGGAAGCCATGTAAAACCTCTGGCCCAAATTACCAAACAAAGTTATTTATTTAATTAATTAAGAATTTATTAACTGAGAAACAAAATCAAGCACACAAAATGCCAGAAAGGTTTTCTAACAATCAAAGTTTAACATAGCCAAGTCTATAAACCATTAATTGAATCGCAAGAATATAACAAAAGTCCATTAACCAAAGTATCAGAACAAAAGGCACTTACAATGGTGAAATCCAAAAGCAAAATCCACAATTCCAGAAAGAGACAAACAACAGTAGTGAAACAAATGCCTCAGCATAGAACTAGTACAAATAGTTGGAATATTTAGGTTACATCTGAAGGCTCTAATTGCACAGGGGTGAGGAAAAAGACCAGGGCAAAAGCCCTAAAAAGGGTGTGCTGAAAAATGACCAAATTCACAAAAAGTGAAAAACACAGTAAAACTAAGATATAATCCTAACACGTGTTGTCATTATGTTGTTGTTATTTAAGATGACTTTCCAAGCTTTGATTTGCATTTTTGTTTCACATCTCTCTTAGAATAGCTGAATCTGAATGGTGCTTCTGCAAATAATTTTAACACTAGGACACTCAGCTCCCTCCTTCCTATTCTGATTTTAACTTTGCCTTGTTAGTTTTGATGATCTTCTTCTTTAATTGTTTCTGGTGTTTTGAACACCTCTCTATCTCCAGATCTTGATTCCAGCCTTCCTGTAAGATGCTCCCTCTTCCCCATGTCTGATGATTTCCTCCTTGCCTCCAGGCACATGCTCATATCCTTACTAGAGTGTAAAATTATCTCCTTTTTATGAAGCTAATATTAGGACTTGTTAACGAAATTTCTTTTAACACCATGGTCTTTACTTTTTTAAAGTGTTTATGTTGCTTCAGCAACTAAGATGACTCAGAAGCTTATTTTCAACTTCATAGATTTCTTTTCTTATTTTTCATGCCAGCTGAGTCACAACGGCAGACAAGATAGGTCCTATCTTAGAAGTGGTTTCCTTTATGAATAAAGGCTCTGGTAAAATATAGAAAACAGCTTGGTAACTCCTCAGTCTCCCAAGGTGTTAAGGAGTGTGAAGGAGTCAATGAACACTCTCAAACACTGCAACACTTTTAATTATTACTGTGCTCCCTCAACAGAAAACCTGACAAGAAAGATCACTATTTTGCTTTCATGGAGAAGATAATCCTGAATGATCATGCAGAAATAGCACCTACACTTAGGAAGCAAAACAATGGGGATTTCATTTCATAAACAAAAATGTGACTGCTGACTGAATTAGCAAAATAAATTTTAAATGCTCCAATATTAAAATCAGTTAACATCAGTCCATGAATGTACCTGAATCTTATGCCATGCATATATTTTCTAACTTGCTATTATTTTCTTTTTTATTTCAGATGCCATTTTGTTTTATACGGTTGCCACCATTTTGTATTATTTGTCTTGCTATCGTACCGCTGGGAGACTTCAATGCTCACGTGGGCAATGACAGTGAGACCTGGAAGGGCGTGATTGGGAGGAATGGCCCCCCCGATCTGAACCCGAGTGGTGTTTTGTTATTGGACTTCTGTGCTCGTCATGGATTGTCCATAACAAACACCATGTTCAAGCATAGGGGTGTTCATATGTGCACTTGGCACCAGGACACCCTAGGCCTCAGTTCGATGATTGACTTTGTGGTCGTGTCGTCGGACTTGAGGCCACATGTCTTGGACACTCGGGTGAAGAGAGGGGCGGAGCTATCAACTGATCCCCACCTGGTGGTGAGTTGGCTTCAATGGTGGGGGAGGATGCCGGTCAGGCCTGGTAGGCCCAAACGTGTTGTGAGGGTCTGCTGGGAACGTCTGGCAGAGCCCCCTGTCAGAAGTAGCTTCAACTCCCACCTCCGGCAGAACTTCGACCATGTCCCGAGGGAGGTGGGTGACATTGAGTCCGAATGGGCCATGTTCCGTGCCACTATTGTTGAGGCAGCTGACCGGAGCTGTGGCCGTAAGGTGGTCGGTGCCTGTCGTGGCGGCAATCCCCGAACCCGTTGGTGGACACCGGCGGTGAGGGATGCCGTCAAGCTGAAGAAGGAGTCCTACCGGTCCCTTTTGTCCTGTGGGACTCTGGAGGCAGCTAATAGGTACTGGCAGGCCAAGCGGAATGCAGCTTTGGTGGTTGCTGAGGCAAAGACTCGGGCATGGGAGGAGTTTGGGGAGGCCATGGAGAACGACTTTCGGATGGCTTCGAGGAGATTATGGTCCACCGTCCGGCGTCTCAGGATGGGGAAGCAGTGCAGTGTCAACACTGTATATGGTGGGGATGGTGCGCTGCTGACCTCGACTCGGAACGTTGTGGGTCGGTGGGGCAGTACTTCGAAGACCTCCTCAATCCCAATAACATGCCTTCCAATGAGGAAGCAGAGCCTGGGGACTCGGAGGTGGGCTCCCCCATCTCTGGGACTGAGGTCACCGAGGTGGTCAAAAAACTCCTTGGTGGCAGGGCCCCGGGGGTGGATGAGATACGCCCGGAGTTCCTCAAGGCTCTGGATGTTGTAGGGCTGTCTTGGTTGACACGTCTCTACAACATCGTATGGACATCAGGGACAGTGCCTCTGGATTGGTAGACCGGGGTGGTGGTCCCCCTCTTTAAGAAGGGGGACCGGAGGGTGTGTTCCAACTACAGAGGGATCACACTCCTCAGCCTCCCTGGAAAAGTCTATTTGGGGGTTCTGGAGAGGAGGGTCCGTCGGATAGTCGAACCTCGGATCCAGGAGGAACAGTGTGGTTTTCGTCCTGGTCGCGGAACAGTGGACCAGCTCTACACCCTTAGCAGAGTCCTGGAGGGTGCATGGGAGTTCGCCCAACCAGTCTACATGTGTTTTGTGGACTTGGAAAAGGCGTTCGACCGTGTTCCTCGGGGAATCCTGTGGGGGGTGCTCCGGGAGTATGGAGTACCGGACCCCCTGATAAGGGCGGTTCGGTCCCTGTACAACCGGTGTCAGAGCTTGGTCCGCATTGCCGGCAGTAAGTCAAACCCATTTCCAGTGAGAGTTGGACTCCGCCAGGGCTGCCCTTTGTCACCGATTCTGTTCATAACTTTTATGGACAGAATTTCTAGGCGCAGCCAGGGTGTTCTGGTGGTCCGGTTTGGTGGACTCAGGATTGGGTCACTGCTTTTTGCAGAAGATTGTTGTCCCGTTTGCTTCATCAGGCCGTGATCTTCAGCTCTCTCTGGATCGGTTTGCAGCTGAGTGTGAAGCGGCTGGGATGGGAATCAGCACCTCCAAATCCGAGACCATGGTCCTCAGCCGGAAAAGGGTGGAGTGCCCTCTCAGGGTTGGGAGCGAGATCCTGCCTCAAGTGGAGGAGTTCAAGTATCTCGGGGTCTTGTTCACGAGTGAGGGAAGAATGGAGCGTGAGATCGACAGGCGGATCGATGCGGCGTCCGCAGTGATGCGGGCTCTGCATCGGTCTGTCGTGGTGAAAAAGGAGTTGAGCTATAAGGCAAAGCTCTCAATTTACCGGTTGATCTATGTTCCTACCCTCACCTATGGTCATGAGCTATGGGTAGTGACCGAAAGAATGAGAACGCGAATACAAGCGGCTGAAATGAGTTTCCTTCGCAGGGTGTCTGGGCTCTCCCTTAACGATAGGGTGAGAAGCTCAGTCATCTGGGAGGGGCTCAGAGTAGAGCCGCTGCTCCTCCACATCGAGAGGAGTCAGATGAGGTGGCTCGGGCATCTGATCAGGATGCCTCCTGGACGCCTCCCTGGTGAGGTGTTCCGGGCACGTCCAACCGGGAGGAGGCCCCGGGGAAGACCCAGGACACGCTGGAGGGACTATGTCTCCCAGCTGGCCTGGGAACGCCTCGGGATTCTCCCGGAAGAGCTAGAAGACGTGGCCGGGGAGAGGGAAGTCTGGGCATCTCTGCTCAAGCTGCTGCCCCCGCGACCCGACCTCGGATAAGCGGAAGAGGATGAATGGATGGATGGATGTCTTGCTATCGACAGCCATCTTGTGGGACACCTGGAAACTGCATGTCTTTGCATTACTCTGAGTAGTGTAGAAGATTGTCGTTTGGTTTTGGATTCTGTGCTGACAACAAACGATTGCAGTGTTAGGCAGTACTTAACAAAATTATTAGGATTAAACGACTTTTGACTTGCTTTATTGAATCTGAGTTTGCATTTGCCTTTGTCTTTTTCAGTTTCACACCTTTTTTTTCATCGACTATGCATTTGCTTTCTTCCATTTCCTGGTCCAAAATGGAACATATACTGACATATATGTCATTTATCCAGTGTGGAGACTGGCTCGGACACAGATAGGCAGACACGCTCATGTCACCCAACACACGTTTATTTACTGTATTTACAAAGTCCATATTGTGCTCACAAACCCCAAAGTCCTGGCCACACCACAATGCCTTCTCTATCTTCAGGCCGCCTCCTTGCTGTCCTCCCGACATCATCTTTCTTCCTCCCGACTCTTGTCCTTGACTGGAGGGAGGCGGCCCCTTTTATCCACACCCGGATGTGCTCCAGGTGCTCCCCGGCAATCTTCCACAGACACTCCCCAGTGTGGTGGAAGTGTCGGCTGTGTACCCGGAAGCACTCCAGGTGTCCCCTCTTCTCTTCCCCCCAGCACTTCCTGGTGTGGCGGAAGCACTGGGGTCCAGGGTCCCCAAGGCATCAGGGCACCCCCTGGCGGTGGCCACGGGCCCCTACAGGGTAGAGCTTCCAAGCTCAGTACCTGTGGCCTCCAATACAACCAGGGAGGACGCCCCCTCGTGTCCTGGAGGAGGCACAAGCCCTCCTCCACTCCTCCTGGGCGTCCCGCGGGGCACCACACCAGCTAAGGCCCTGTTTAAAGCCCAGTCTATACTACTACATTTTCATTTTAAAACACAGAAATTTGATCCACACCCCAGTGTTTTCAACCTACAACAGCAGAGACTTTACAAAACTGTGTACCTCTGAAAATGAAGCCTTAACATTGTCGTATGGCCGGATGAAAATGCAGATTTGTTTTTTTTTAAACACAGGCTCTAATTGCACTCTGATTTGTTCATGCTTATTACATAGCTCTTCCCGGATTGGATTCTGTTCATTATAATGTCTCATTTCCTGATTGGTCACCGTTCATGGACAAAAACCATATTCCAATATAGAGGGTATAGAGGAGTTGGTTTCCATGAGCTTTTTGTGTTGCTTACCCGTATGCATCTAAATTGTGTTTTTGATAGTTCGAATGCTCCATACATGGGCAATAGGCTAATAATTAAACCGTCCCAACAGTTTTATGATAAATCCTGTGGCTGGTGGCATTACCACCCCTTCAAAAATTTTGTGTTCGATGCATGCATGCCTACGTGATATACTGTAAATTTCTGTCATTTTAATGTGGATGGAGATACTTTTCTAAATGATGTGAAAATTCTAGTATGGACAGAGATTGTTTTGGTTTAAAAATGCTGTTTTTAAATTAAAACATAGTAGCGTGGACATAGCCTAAGGAAGAACACCTCTTTGGAGTATTTTTACATGTTTAGAAGGTTTTCTTCTTCCTTACTGCGCACATAATGCAAATCAGTAGAGTGTTGTACCGTGTTAGCCGTAGATTGATACAGGAAAAAGTAGGGTGAAATGACACCTTTTATTGGCTAACTAAATAGATTACCCAACATAATGCAAATGTACCACATGTTCTGTCATCAGAACAAAAAATAATATTCTTCTGTAATTCTTTTGATAGTGTGATGGTACATCTATCAAGGACATTATCAAGTATAGAAGGTACTCACCTTTCCAACAGTGATCTCCTGTTTTCAATATTTATGAGCTTGAATAGGCAGCACAAGAAGCAGAACAACTTTTTGAAAATCACTTTTGCATGAATCATGGGATGAAATACTAAAAACAGCCTCAAAAATGTGGCATGACCTGAGTCGAAGCTTTTCACAAATTTTCAGAACATTTAAGAAAAAGTAAGTTTGTGCAGTAAGGATGCACTCCTGTTCAGGACACGGTGGAGCACAAAGGGCTTTATGAATAGTGGCACTGAAGCATGACTGCTTTGGCAAGGCATCAGATAATTTAAGTGATAAAAGAATTCACTGTGGGTAGAGGAATGCAGATTACATGATTACAGCAGTTTGGAATTTACTTACAATATACATTATGAGAACTGAAAATAGCTCTGAAAGGTTTTCACGCCATTCTACAGGATACTTACTTAAGAGTAGACACTCAGGTAGAACAAGTACATCTGGAATGCTTGGTTTACTCAGGGCTCTTGTTCCTGAGTAGCTGAGGTTTAGCGGGCCCAAATAACTCTGGTATTTAGCAATGTAATAAATTACTGAATATGAGATTTTAATTAAAATTATTCTGTTTAAAGGGGTAGTAATCATTCAACAGAACACTTTAATCAACAAATAGCAGTTGAAACATCAACTAGGTGACCACTTGTTAATGAATAAACAAAAAGGGAGCAAAAATGAGTGCACAATGACACAACTAAAATATTGGCCACAATAGGCCAAACAGAGTTTTCCATGCAGGAAAGAGTTAAGAAGTGATCGCACAGGAGCTCTGTCCTTGTCAAGGCTCGTGTTCGAAATGAGACCCCACGGTTTGGTACCATCCAGTTTTATGGATCCCTGACCAGAAGGGGCAGGGCCTACTCTGGGTGTCTCGGGTCGGGTTAGGTGCCCTCACTTGGTATCTTCTTTGCACTAGGAGCAGAAGAGAAGTAACAAGATTAGTACCCTCTCTCGTCCCAGAGTGGTACTGCTTACCTTAGCCAAGCCAAGAAGGCGATCCCCAGGTGTGACAGTGTTAAGATTCTTTCATGTTTTTCAGTCTTTTTTAGAATCAAATTGAATCAAATCAAATCAAATCAAATGAAATGAAATGAAATTGTATCTAGTCTGATCTAATGTAATCTCACTCTGCTCTCTTGTTTGTTCTTTATTTACCGTTTTTGAATGACTTCTTGTGATTTTGTTCCACTCCCTTTTTCTTTAATAATATGTTTTGGATGTTTAAGTGAAACCTAAATGACGAATTTAAGATACCTGATTGCCACGGTAGTTTGCTGAGGCATTAACTACCTACACCTCACTTTTTTGTTTGGCTTCCCTTTGTCATTTTCTGTGCTTTGTAAGTTCCATTATTTTTTTGAGCGTTCTTCTTTGGAATTTCTAGTTCTGACTTTTGCCAATTTTTTTCTGTCTGTTTTGGATTATGAACTTTGCCTTGTTCATTTCCGGATTTCCTTTTTATGACATTATGGTTTTCTTTGTTTATTTAGTATTAAGTTTTGATGAATTTTGATTTCGTTATTGTGGACTTTGAACTTTTTTTTAAATTGTTGTGTTCTTTGGAATGTTTAGAGGTACTTTCTTTATGTATTTAAAAGGAACTGAATACACAAGTTTAATTCACTTGTCCGGGGCGTGTGGGTTGTCCTTTCCCTTTATAAGATTGTAGGCATTAGGCCTGCTTGCTGTTTTTTTTTAAGACATTGTTCCCTTTTTGAAGTTTTAGGCGTAATATAGGAAAAGAGGGCATGAATGAAAGGTTTTGATGTTACCCTACCCTAAAACAGTATATACTTTTATTCCCATACTCAGTGTAAAAAACACTAGGGGTTGCAGTTGCCCCGTTAACCCCAACAGACAAACGCTGTGGACACCAAGTAATAGCATTAAGAAGTGTTTTATTCTTTTTTCTTTTAAGCAATATCTCCAAAGCAGCCCTGCCACAATAAACAGGCAATTAAATCAGGAATTACAGTAATAAACACAAGTCTTCTCTCCTCCAGACCTCCCAGCAAGCTCTGTCACACTCCTCCCGACTCCAGTTCGCTTGCTGGGTCTCCAGCAGTCCTTTTTATAGTTCTTGACCTGGAAGTGCTTCTGTCCTTCTGTCCACGTGACCTGTCAGCATTTCCTGGTCTAATGAAGAACAGACTTTTCTTCAGCCAGGAAGTACAACGGGGCTTCCATCCTCGTGACTACCTCGTACTTCTGGGCTATAAGGAAAGGATGAGTCCCCAGGTCCTTCGACAGCTCCCCCTGGACTCCAAATCCCATGGTGCCTTGCACACTCCAGGGGAGTTGCCATCTAGCGTTTTGGGGGAGGCAGTGTCCAAAAGTAGCTGCCTTCCCCCATCCTTCCATCTTTTGGGCATCTCGGCCGGCTGTCCCTCACACCAGTTTCTTTGTCAGTAGACTTGCATATGTCCTGCACTCTAACTCTTGTTTCCTTGTTCTTTGCAATCACCTGGCCTGGAAAAAGGCACAGCTTGCAACCCCAGTTCACTTGCAGCTGGGAGTATGGACCAACATCATCCAGAACTGACTGCTGCTGTCCTTCACTTTTCTCTATAGCCCAGACAGCAAGACAGAGCAATACGCCAAGCAATGGAAGCAGGAAATAAACTTTAATTAAACCATTATAGTCTTATCATTCTTAAATATTCTTAATATGCCAAAAATCAAGTAAAAGTGTGGTAAACACACCCGGCATAGTCTAGGAGCAAACACGGGCAATGCTGGCCAACACAACCAAGGTGTGTGGCTTTCAGTCACTTAAGGTTACATTGCTGTAGGGATCTTTTTAGTTCTTCCTTCTTCTCCTCTTTACTTCCTTATGATATATTTCCATTTTAAGCTAATGAATTTTTAAAATTTGTCAGAGTTGAAGGTGGACACCTCTAGCTTCTCTCTTTCCAATGCCATTTTGACAGACCATATGAGTACACAAGGTGTTCATGCACGAAGATAACCAATGGTGTGTGAGGTTTGCCACTCTACATGTGGAATATCCAGAGAAATGACCACAAGAACTTGACTGTTCTTAACATGTAATTTTGCTATCTGTCTTTTGCTATTGACTGTGGAAAAATCTATTTTTAAAAATGTGTTTTGTTATATTCCCTTTCACTTCAAAAGAAAATCATACAGTACATTTAAAAAAAGAGTTACAGAAAGAGGATTAAAAAATTAAACTTCATGCTGTCTTGCAGTACAGCTTTGAGTGAACTGCGTTTCATCCTCTTGTGCAACATTTCTAATAAAATTACTAGGTACGTGTTTAAAGGATAGAATCTATTATTTGCTTTAGCTCAGAAATCAAGAAATGCAGGAAGAACATGATAATGAACAAGAAAGACAGGGTAAGGAAAGAGAACTGATGGAACAATACAGAGAAGTATTCTTTTATAATGGATGAATTTCTTTCATAACTAAATCAATTGCTAGCGCCTTTGTTAATAAAATAGTAGATTGATTCTTTAAATACTTAATTAAGCACAATTATTTTATTTTTATTAATTGCTATTCTAATTGTCACCTTTGTTGCTATTAGTTAAAATAATTCATAGAAATGATTTGACAGCTAGAAGTGGCAACTTTTGCAATGTTTACAGTTTACGGTTGAGATGAGAGATACAAACCTCCTAATGAATGGTTGCAATATTTACATAGAGATAGTAGTACACAAAACATAATCCTCCATAATCAAAGGACAAGTGTCTTTGTATCTGTGTGTCTATTAAGTTTCTATGTCTCTGTTATCCAACAGATAGCACATCACAAACATTAGCACTGCTTTAATGAATCCCAATTTGGAATTATAAATTCGTTGCATTTTATTACTGCAAATGTGTATGATGCACCATCTTTTGGAATGAAAAATGCAACGCATTTTATTACTACATGCATTACGAAATAGATTTCAATAGATGGTATACTGTAAACATTAACACTGATGTCTACATTGATTATTTAGATTTCAACCTGTCTTAGATTAGTAGCATACAAAACACAATATGACAATACATAACATGGCACTCATAACCTGCACAATATACAGTAGGTCTTTAATGTTAAAAATAATTTAGGTTGGACAGAGGTGTTTGGAGATCTGAGGTACAGAGGTGAATCAAAATTTGTGTGTGTGTCCGTGTGTGTGGGTGTGTGTAGCCTTTAATTGTATTGCCTACTTGACTGCTAGGTCATTCATAGAATCCATTTTCAGGTTTTTGTGCATTCTGAACAGCATGCTGCAATTAATTTTTTGAATGAGCAGATGCATTGCCAAATTAGTCATTATAGAGAAAGTAAGGATCCATCAATGTTTGCTCCATAAAAGCTGGCAAGCACATATTAAGACAGGTAATATATTTTAATACTGAAATAGTGAAAACAGACACATTTGAGCTTTTCTGTTAAGAGAGGTTACGCTTCTACCCTTTTGATGATGTCATTATTTATAACTTAAAATGTTAGACAAGGTGGTGTTTCCTGAAATTCATAACAATTTCTATCGTTTTTAGTTTATTTGGGACCAGTTTATTGAGAACACACCAACTGGGACAGGTGATTCACTTCCATCTGAAATGGCAGCTCATTCCCGTTTGTGAACAAACCAATTTGGTCATTGTAATCAACAAACCTTAACAGTTTTACAGATGGGTAACTGGAGGTACAGTCATTGGTGTAGGAGGAGGAAAAGTGAAGAGACAGAACACATACAAATGGATCTGTGTAGAGGATATAAGTAAGTGGAGAGTCCAAATAATGTAAAAGGTCATGCTGACTCATGTTCACTGCATCTTGAACTGATCTTTTGGCACAGTAAGTATATTGGAGTGGCTCAAGGAGAGAATACTTGCTAGTCATTCTATTTCTCACTGATTACTGCCAACTCCCCGTTCTTGCTCTTTTTTACTAAGTGAGAAGTGTTGATGTGAATATGACTGTTGGATACCATCCATCCATTTTCCAACCCGCTGAATCCGAACACAGGGTCACGGGGGTCCGCTGGAGCCAATCCCAGCCAACACAGGGCACAAGGCAGGGAACCAATCCCGGGCAGGGTGCCAACCCACCGCAGGACACACACAAACACACCCACACACCAAGCACACACTAGGGCCAATTTAGAATCGCCAATCCACCTAACCTGCATGTCTTTGGACTGTGGGAGGAAACCGGAGCGCCCGGAGGATACACTTTGTAAAAATATTTTGAAGCCATTAAAAGTTTATAGTTTAGAAAAAAAAGAGAAATTTGTGCCAACCCTTGAACAACATTGAGTACCGCAGCCATATAACCGTCTAGGATATGTTTATAAGGTAAAGGTTATTTAGAGTTTTATATGGAGTGGCTAAAGGGGCAAAATAATATTATTTAAGGAAATATTGTATTAAAAATCAGTCCTCAGTAAATGTTATGAGCCCTTATGCCAAAAACTGTGGATGTCCTAATGTCCTGTTGGTGAAGACACTGAGAGGGAGTGCAAAGTCATAAACAGGCATTGGTGAAAAGCTGGGAGACTGAGCCAACCAAATCATCAAAACACAGTGCACCAGATGGAATTCAGAAACCAAGAAATAAAAGCACAAAGTCAAATATCAGGAAATTAAAAGTAAATAAATTAAAGGGAAAAAAAGCACAGACAGAGTTTTGGGATCCTAAAGTAAAATGTCACAACATTGTTTTGGCCAACCTTTAAACCTGTCACCAATTCAGATATCATCAGTGTTGTGTCCTTCTGAATGCTGGGAAGTTGCCATGAATACGGAAGATGCGAATAACACAAAATTGTGGCACTTGTCAGGATCCAAGGTAGCGTCACAGTAAACAAAAAATAACTATCATAACAGACTCCCCACCTCAAGGGTGCAGTCTCTGAAAGGGACCATCTAGCTTGTTAGGACATCGAACATGAAATTGGGAAAGTAAAGAGGAGTTGTGAAGATCAGCAAAGAGTGCCCAAGAATGATCCTCCAGGTCAGCGTTTCTCAACCTTCAAGTGTTTGCGACCTGAGTTTTCATAACGGGACCATCTAGCTTGTTAGGACATCGAGCATGAAATTGGGAAAGAATGATCCTCCAGGTCAGCGTTTCTCAACCTTTAAGTGTTTGCGACCCGAGTTTTCATAACAGTTTTAATCGCGCCCCCCTAATGTTTTTTTGAAACCCTAATAAAATTTATTCCTATATTTTTTGCTGCTGATACACCGCTACAAGTTTAAAATTTCCCTACAAATAGCAAAATTACGGCACATATGGTAACATTCGTGTCCCCTTTTTTGCCCCACAGTTTGAGAACCGCTGCTCCAGGTCAAACTCCTTCCAGTGCACAAGATATTCAATTCTGCAATCACAACGACGAGATTGTAAGATAGACTGAACCTCAGGTCCATCTGTACTGTCCACCTGAACAGAAGGAGGTGGATTGTGATGTCTGTAATATGGACCAGAATGTACTGCCTTTAACCAAGATACTCTCCCACAAATCACATACAGTCCAATGAACCCTGGAGCCAGTTTGAAACATGGAACCCTCGGGTGAATATCGCATGTAGCTAACCACACTCTCCACACAATTTTGAAAGTAGGAGATTTAGGGTCCACAAACTGTTTGGCAGAAGCATTTACCTTCAAAACATTCTATCAAACTATCCACAAAACTGATTGCATACCAAACAGGTAGTCATTAATGCTAAGAACAGTAGAAGGATTCAAGGGTATACCTAACAAGGGAGGTCTGTAAATGTGTAGACACTGAAATGGGGACATTCCCCCAATCTGAATGAGTCAAAATATTTTAAGAAAACTCAGCCTAAACTAAATAATCACTCCATGAGTCAGAATTAGATTCTATTATGCAATGTAAAAATTTCTCTAAATCCTGATTGACTCTCTCAGTTTGGCCAGGTGATATCCAGATGAGAAATTCACCACACACCCTGACTTCTCACTGAATAAGCGCCAAAACAGAAACACAAATTGCAGACCTCTATTTAATATAAAAGACAAGGGAAACCCATGAAGTCAGACTACAATTTTCAAAAACACAAAATAGCGGCAGTCACTGGGATCCAAACGTTTGTTATGGGAAGCCAAAAATAAATATCATTACACCCAATGAAAGGGGGAGATTTTTAGCCACGATAAAAATGAGTGTTATCAGCCTATGAAGGAAAATACATATTATGTATTTGTGCCATCTCACCCAATGACAATGCATGTAACAAAAAAATAAATAAATAAAAGACTAAATGCACACAAAAATGAGCTACTGGTGTCACCAGATGTCTTCAACATGGCCGCTGCATTTCGAATCACTCACTTTGGAGTGGCCTGAGGTGACGGAACTGTGACACAGTTCTCTTGATATTACATGTTTAGTATAAGGCCTATGAATTCTTCAAACTAACAAGTAGTTTTAGCACCATGTCAATATGCTACACTGCACTGAGATGAATAATCTCTCTACTGATGTTTTCTAAGCGCTATGAAGACATAAAGAAGGTCTTGTTGCATAAGAGTAAATGAGTCAAAGACCCATTTTTGCAGTACATAAACTAAAGTGTTACCAAGAAAATCAACATACTTAGCTATTGTTTAAATTAAAAAGTGCTATGAAGACCTAAAAAAGAATTGTCTAAAGCTCTGTAGTCAAAGGCTACACAAAACTTCCAAAACACAAGAACATTAGAACAATCGAGACAAGAACAGGCCATTCAGCCCAACAAAGCTAGCCAGTCCTATTCACTTAATTCTTCTAAAATAACATCAAGTCGGATTTTGAATATCTCTGAAGCCCTTGGCAGTGTTCATACTGTGGGCTGGTCACCTCGGAAGTCTGATCATCTTCACTCAGGTTATTATGATCAGGGGTTATAAACATGACAAAATGGATATGAGATCACCAAAATTAGCACAGAAACCAGACCAGGACCTTCAATGGCCAGCCCAGAAGAAGCTCACCCCAACTCAGCCAGGTCCCAATTACTAACTGAAGCGTCATACTAATCTGAATTTAAAAGAGCAAACAAAGGAGTTGCTTAAAAGGAAACAAGTCCTAATACACAAAAACAAAGGAAAACCAAGAACATAGAGACAAAAATAAGCTGCAAAAAGCTGGAAATCAAAAAGAAACACCAACACTCACTATTTAGTCCAACCAAACGCAATAAACCACTGCTGTATCCTTATCAAGCCAGTGGGGGTGGGATATCAGGGTGGCCCCGCCTACTGGGGCTCCACCCACAAAGTGCATAGCCTGAGGGATACCTTGTCATTAACAAATAATGAAGAAAACTAACAGAAATAACATAACAACATGAAAAATTGTGATTAAAAATTAACAAAAACATAAAAAAAATCAATCCTGGCTGAAACGCAACAAAGCTGTGCACAGATGTCAGCCTTGCAGCTGTAACTTCCATGATATTCTTTGAGGGTTTCCAGCTGATAACGAATCACAGTGAGTTGACAGATATTTTTGTTGCATTTCACTGTTTATAGTACACACCATGCACAAAATGCTTTTTTAAGGAGTTGAAATGCAGACAAAATGACCTACTGTTAAATTACGGGCATTTAAATGATTATTAAGATGGCCCCATTGTCAGAAATATCAAAACTGAATACATTTTAATAGAGCATAGCTGTGACACTTGTTTGCATAATGATGTATCACCTATTCATTCTGCCAATGACAGTTATTAGAGGCTGAAAAGCATGCATAGATAATTAAAATCTGCTTTCCATATTTTGGAAAGCATTTCTGTTGCATTTGAATGGCACTTCTGGCTCCATAATAACAAATTGCAGAAATATACATCTGAAGTAAGATGATCTGAGAAAACAATTCTGTTTTTATTGATAACAATTTTATCTACATAATCATTTTGTAAAAGTTAATGTTTTTGAAAGTAATAGGTTGGTGGATGATGCATATTTAAACAAAAATATGTAACAGATAAAGGTAAACTTTATGCTCAAAAAGGAAAAATAAATTATGCTCAAAAAGGAAAAATAAATTATGACATATACAGTATGTGAAGAAACATGACAATGTACATTTGTGGGACAAAACCTCATATTGCAACTCTAGGAGAGCTATACTGTCCTTGTAGTCCTGGGTTATGTGACTCTCTTATGGATCATATTGAGTATCGTTGAATGGAACAATATATAAGAACAGATCGACAGCCTTGGACAAGCAACTAGCATTACTCATCATGGTTCCCTGAAGTACATTGTCTCACCAATGGGTTTCCCCAGTATTATGATTTACCTATGTTATAAAATGTTCCTGTCTTTATTTTGCTTCTTTTATACTTCTCCTGTATTTGGGAGTTTTGTTATACCTAGAATTAGTTTCTGTTCTTGTTATTTTAATTTAAATAATAGCTAAGTATGTTGATTTTCTTGGGAACACTTTAGTTTATGTACTGCAAAAATGGATCTTTGACTCGTTTACTCTTCTGCAACAAGACCTTCTTTATGCCTTCATAGCACTTAGAAAACATCAGTAGAGAGATTATTCGTCTCAGTGTAGTGTAGCATATTGGCATGGTGCTAAAACTACTTGTTATTATGAAGAATTCATAGGCCTTATACTAAACATGTAATATCAAGAGAACTGTGTCACAGTTTCATCACCTCAGGCCACTCCAAAGTGAGTGATTCAAAATGCAGCGGCCATTTTGGTGTCTAACTAGCCAAAATGGGCACATGTCACTCCTACAATGGCTCCCTGTAGCAGCACATATTAAGTTTAAATCCTTGATGCTTGCCTACATTGTAGTCTACAAGTCAGCACCTACAGCACCACTGGCTGATACAGCAAAGAATTTTTGGAGTACCGATATGGCTGCCTGTGTTTACTTACAAAAGTCAACAAAAACAATGCATGATGGCTTTCGAAAGGGAAACAAAAGACTTCCCCTTAATATTTGGGCTTGCTCAGTTAATTATGAACAGGCTGTGGAGCTCTTCTCATTAAGTCGCTTGAACCAGAAATGTCGCCTCCTTCCAGGCAGTCTTGCCTTTAAGCCCCAGGGGCTGGAAGCAGCACAGTCCTTTGCACTCACTGGGCAGTTTCTCTGTACTGTGGAGGAAGAAGAAGACAAGACAGTTGGCGGCAGCACCCCCTGTTGGCTTGGGGTGGTAACAAATACCTAGAAAGAACGGGTGACTCTCTGATTTGCATGTGAGACAATATATTGTAATGGATGGCACATATGGCCTGGTATCCCAGCCAGGACTGAACAGTGATCCTTACCCGACCAGGAGGCTGGTGAAATGGAAGGACAAGGGGTGAAAATTTTCTCCCCAGTACCCTAGATGGCCACATCCCTCAGCTGGGATTCCCACACAGACACCCAGAGGGCATGCTGGGACCAGGAAGCCACAGTTCCTACTTTAAGGGACATCTGTTTGACCATGAAGTGCTTCTAGTGGGCTGTGTCCTAGCATTGGAGTAGTCCTGGGTCATAGATAAAAGAAGCTGCTTGATCTCTGCCAGGGATTCGGAGTCAGGCGTGCAGGATGGACAAAGCTCATCTGAAAGAGTGGAAGGAGAGGAAAAAGAAGAAGGGAAATGAATATTTGTGTTTATGCCACTTTTGATGCCTTTTTGTGAGGTACTTTATTGTAATAAACCTTTTATTAGACGCGGGAATGTGATGGTGAGGTTGTGTTCACGGTTTAGAGGGTGCTGTTGTGCCCCTATACAATACATACACACTTGTGAGGTCCTGCGCTCCTTTTGGCCCCCTCAGGTCTGCTGATGAATGGTACCTGGTAATGCCACTTCTGTATGGCATCAAATCTCAATCCAGAGTCTTTTCTTGTGTAGCTCCTAGCTGGTGGAAAGGGCTGCCTCCTTCGATTTGAAATTCTGACTCCTTCACTGTGTGTAAGAAGTGTTTGAAGACCCTTTTGTTTTTGTAAATTTCTGTCTAACTGATATTAGCTGCATGTTTTTTGTAACCTAAGAATTGTAACTCATTTGTATTTTGCTCAGAGTTCCTCATTTGAGGCAATCAATTTTGCACCCTTGTCCTGTTCTCTAGGCTGATGTTTACTCATTTATGTTTGACTTGATTTGTAAGTCACTTTGGATAAAAGCTTCTGTTAGATGAATAAAAGTAAATGTAGAGGATTTAGTTATTGCAGTAAGTGGATGTATGAATGTTCTCGCCTTGTCGAGTCCTGCTAATATCCAACAACTGTCTCTCCATTTTCCTGAATGAGTGATAGGTCCAGCAGCTTTGCTTAATTTGTACAACTGGAAATTATGCAAATATTTATGCAACTATTAATTACAGTATTTATAAAATGAAAAGTAGATGGCAAGCACCATCTGGCATTCATCACTTTTCTGTCCCTTGTGTTCTCCATTTCTTACATAACAAAAATCTTTCAAATTAATTACTTAATTCACTAAGGATTTAATTGGATGTCAAAAATGTGTCTGTTTGCCTTCCATACTACCAACAAAAAAATTTTGTTATGTGTATGCATAATGACAATAAAGAATTATATCTATCTGTCTTCTATTCTATCTATCTATCTTCTATACTTTTGAAAATTAATAAACCAGTGAAAGCCCAAAATATCAGAGATCAAAAGCCTTGCCATGTCTTACTTAAAAAATCACTCTGTGGTGCTTTAATGGCTCTCAAGTGTCGACAGCTCATCCAAATGCGCTTTGTCCTTTTCCATTCTGTTGTTCACTTCATTAATGGTAATCACAGTCTAATCAGCATCCTGGTGCCAAATTCAGTCAGAGCAATCAGCGGAAATAATGTAACAGCTTGAGCAACTATGATTACAAAGTAAACTTGATACTATTAACTGTAAATATAATGTATTTGTTGTTCAAATGGCTTTTATGAAAACAACTTCTGCATGCCACGGCTGTAATGTTTGAAAGCAGAAATTCTTCCGCTCTTCAAATATATTGTATTGAGCTGATTAGCAAGCCTGTTTGTTGATGGCTGCTATTCTCAGTTGGACTGGCCTCCCACCTGGTGTGCCCTCCTGCCAGGTGATCATTGTTTTCTGGATAGGCACCAACAGCTTTCCATTGTATTAGCACAATTATGGGTTACTTTACTTGTGAAATAATGTTACTGATTTTTAAGTGCCTCATCAAAAACAATATCTCTTAAAATTGAAAAAGTATGGTTGACGAGCAGTTGATTGTGAGGCATTAAAAAGAATATAAGAGTAGGTCCATAACCCCCTATGAATGTCCTTTTTCATTGGTCTACAGAACTATCATCCCAACTGCACCCTATACTTGACAGGGGCCAGTCTTCAGACTTCTTCAGTTAGCCATGGTGTCCAGATCTGTCCTCAGGTATTCTGCCAAATCTCTGAATTCAAGCAGTTTAAAGAAACCTTAAATTCTTCTCTCACAAAAGGTTGGATCTCCACGACTGGCTTGGAGAGTCATATGGTGCTACATGATAGATCAGACAAAGTTTCACTTTTGAGACCAACTAAAAAAGGCAATGGGAGCTGAGTGAGCCTCTATCAAATGGATCATCTTTCAGAATTCCAAGATTTTTGCCTCAGGGACTGGACTCCATAAAAATTTAAAGACACACAAATGGGTGCTATTCCTACTTTGAGTGTCCACTGAGAGAAACTGTTAAATTAAAATGTCTCAGGGTCATATGTGTTAGGAATGGGGGCCAAGTGAATGACTTGGTCACTAGGCTGCTGCACCCCAACATAAAGCTGAAGCTTAATTGCTCCAAAAGAGAAGTCAGCTTCCTTGACACCACCATTCACCTGAAAGATACCACGCTTGTGACCTCTGTTTTTCACAAATCAACAGACACACTGACATACCTTAGAAGTGATAGCTTCCACCCCAGACATCTAAGGCACTCCATCATTTTCAGCCAAGCAATACATTACAATTATATTTGCTCAGACCCGACAGACCAGGATAAACAACTACAGGAGCTTAGACAAGTTTTCTTTAGATATGGATGAACTCCAAAAACAACAAATACGAGGAATAAGAGGAGCTACTGCCATACCCAGAGACAGCCTTCTGGCATATAAAAACAAAGACAACAAGAACTACATCCCCCTTGTTGTCACCAATAACCCACATCTTGAAGCACATTGAAAAATTATAAAAGAACTTTAGCTGATATTAAATAATGATGACATGCCGAGAGATGTATTCCCAGAACCTGCCCTCCCGGTATAAAGACAGCCACCAAACCTGCAGCAACTAACTGTCCAAAGTTCCCTCAGTGAACCAACAGTTGGGACACCACCCAGTGACCCCGTGTATTTTCAAGAGAAACAACAAGCAGTTCTTTAATACAGAATTAGAGTAACATCTTTTCAGACATTAGTCCACTACATGACAGACTCAAGATGGTGGTGTCCATGATTTAATATGATCCCGGCAGGAAGGGGAAAATCCAGGAGGGTGGACAAGAAGGGGACATCAGTAGTGGAATGGCTGCAAGTCTGTCATTCTGCAGAGCAAGGAAGAGAGAAGGCATTAGACAACAGCACCAGCCCCTGGTTCAGCTGGTAATTACCATTACCAGAGCCCATAAGCTGTCCCCTAAGTGCATACGTGTGACACTATTTAAAGTAAAAGAAATAATAAGCTTACGGTTAAAATAGGTTGCACCTATTTTGGCTAAGATTAAAAAAATATCAAGAAAATAAGAAAAACAATATTCAAAAAGTTTATATTGGTGTAGTGGAATACCATATGTAACAAGTACATGTACTTTGGAATATTATTTTTATCAACTTTAAGTTAAAAGGATACACCTTGGCAACCTTTAGACTATACACTAGTACAATATAGTTTATGTCTTGTATAGCGCTCCTCACTGAGTGCAGGTGTAGAGTGCTGTGAGCAATTCCCAGTCAAAATACAAGTATAGATTATACTAATTACTAAATACAATACTGGTACACATATAAATGCAGATTTGTTAAAACACACAGAGAACAAAGTAGGAACTAATTAAACATGAATTGAAGCCAACAATATCTGTCCATTAATGACAAACTATGGCACGTCTTTTCAGCAGTTTTCATTTGCACTTAGATGGCATACTACTTGATGCCTTTCAAAATGCAAAGTTTTCGTGAAACTTTGAAAAAGTTTGGAACAACAAAGTTGTTGCAGGCTTAGATAGATAGATAGATAGATAGATAGATAGATAGATAGATAGATAGATAGATAGATAGATAGATAGATAGATAGATAGATAGATAGATAGATAGATAGATAGATAGATAGATAGATAGATTTTACGTCTCATACAAAGAACGGTGCCATTTTTACAGCACAGTGTCCCTGTCATTGTACTGGGGCATTGGGACCCACACACAGACAGCCAACACCTCATCCAGCCACAAACCAAGCTTTCCTAGATGGTCTCTCCTCTAAGTATTGGCTTGGACTGAACATAATTAGCTTCAGGAGGATCACCTATTCTGAAGGGAATGTGGTATGGCTGCTAGATGACAGATAGATAGTGTGGTCGCTGAAAGCCAGGAACGACAGGAGATGGACACCCATGTAAAGTAAAAAGCAATTTCTTTATTCTTGGTGAGCAGGAGGCCGCAGCAGCTGTCAGCTCAGTTAGCTACAAACAGCCTTTCATCAGCAGGGAGTTTCCCTCTTTTTATACCCAGCTTGTTTATTAACACTAGAATTACCAGGGCCTACGAAAAAACTCGTAGATCCGTCCCACCTTAAATCGCTTCTTAAATCCGTTCGCACCTTTCTGCCAGCGTCCTTTGTCCTCTAAATGTGCAGATAAAGACAAGCTGCAAACAGCCGACTATTCCATCCCCCCACCGACTTAGAACGTGCACAAACTTCTCCCAGCTCATGCCTTGATTGATTATCTGGGAGTGAAGTGGAGTTTTAGAGTGGAAATAATAGACCGTTATTTGGAACACACGCATTTGTGTGTTTCGTTTTCTACAGTAATCTGTGTAAACACATTTTTAAAACAGAAACGTTTTTCATATTCTAGTAGTAAATGACAGAATGTAGGCATAAACTATATAATGTATGAAAACTGAAGTCCAAATATCAAAGAAACACTTTCACTAAAGGTAAAAATATAACAGAACAAGTGCGCTTTTATTCAAAAATATAACTGCAGAAAAAAAAAGCGGCCTTAGTGTGCGACATTGACAGTCATTTACTACGACGGCCCCGTAGCACAACAGTATCAGTTGGTGACTGGGAATCAAAAGATCACGAGTTTGATCCTGCTCGACTCCCTTTTGAGAAGTGAACAGCTCTTATTTTTACTATTTTAGAATAAAAAGATACATTTGATTTCAGTCTGTAACAGCCGGCGTAATTTATGATATTTGTAAAGGCTAGCTTTGTTTTTGTTTTTTTTTATTCACTTTTCTGTCAGTCGCGTTCAGGATCCTTCCCTACCCCATCTGACACTGCTGTTTTCACATAAAGACGCGCTATAGCTCTGCAGTGTATCACGATACATACGACCGCGTGTTTTTTTTCCCCCAATCTTGCCAGTCCCCACATGTTGTTGTATGCTGTTTCTTTTATACTCCAGGACATGCACAGGAAAGCATATTAAAGAGCAGTAACTTCAGCGCTATATGCAATCATCAAACACTCCCCATCTGACACTGCTGTTTTCACATAAAGACGCCCTATAGCTCACCCAAGGAGCGCCTTTCCTACATTTACGACATGTGTACTTGTGTTGCAGTGTACACACCTCTCTGTGCTATGGTTCCTATTACACTGAACAAGCACCTGTAATTTGCAGCTCTATTCATTATCTCAAAACAAACATATGTGACGTTTTGAAGAAATCATTTTATGACGCGAATAGTACCAATCAGAAAACATTGTCGAAGTAATGCAATATTATTTGAAAACGAACAGCGTCAGATTGGGTGTGATTTATACTGGCGCTGTTACTCAGAGTCAGATCAGAAACTGAATAAGCTCCTGTTCTGACTCTAAGTAAAAAAGCATGAATTAATCAACAGAAATAACCGCAATCGACATTATAAACTTAACGATTTACAGTGCATACCAATTTATAAATTTTATGTCCGTTTCAGGCTACAATCTTAAGCAATACGCCCTTGTCAGCACCGCACACACACAAGATCATTTGCAGCAATTTCTTATCCTAACTGTCACAGGGTGTGTGCAACTTCAGCAGATTAGGTAATACTTATTTCCTAATTCTTCATACACACATAGCTTATACAATATCAAAGGTTACATAAAGTTAGTTCAACACATTACATTAATAGCACAAGAAATACATTCTTATAGCTTAATATCTACATTAGATTACATTTGTTTGGTTAGTTTAACACATCCTTATTTAATGCCTAAGTGACATTCCTATAATTCTATTAGCACCACACTTCTTATTATTCAGGAACACTGAAGCTTCTTAACTCTAAATATTCTTTCTCAATAGATAGATAGATAGATAGATAGATAGATAGATAGATAGATAGATAGATAGATAGATA
Organism: Erpetoichthys calabaricus; assembly: GCF_900747795.2. Lineage (NCBI taxonomy): Eukaryota > Metazoa > Chordata > Cladistia > Polypteriformes > Polypteridae > Erpetoichthys > Erpetoichthys calabaricus. The sequence continues at coordinate 134,286,120 of NC_041404.2, read as the reverse complement.
GATAGATAGATAGATAGATAGATAGATAGATAGATAGATAGATAGATAGATAGATAGATATTGAAGACACAACCTAAAATAGATAAAAGACACTGTACAAGATGAATATAAATAATTGTTTAATAGATCATACTACACATTTACAAGTCTCCGATTTACTTTCTCCTTTTGTTTAAGAATAGCTCAAGCCCAAAAAGCACAAGATGAAAAAAGCCACCCACAAAGACCTCTGTCCCAGAAGCTCTTGGTTTCCCTTTGATGTGATGGTGGTTGCAACACGATTTTCTGATCAGGATTACGTTGAATGCAGATGCTAAAAGCAATCTAGGTGCCTGAGTGCAATTTTGACAGGTAATGCATGGTAACATGATCTGCGTGGTACGTTTTGATTATGGCCTTTCAAATAATATGAATACAGCATATAGTTTCTAATGTCAATGTGCGGAAATCAGTTAATGCTTTAGCATTTTCTTCACCCCCTGAAGCATATTAAATGCCATTGCCTTTCTGTGATTGATGGTGATTATCTCAATGTCTGCATTTTAAAGAAGGATGACTTTTTATATTCCATCATACTGTCTTCTTTTTTATATTTAGCATCACTCCAAACTTTAAGCCCTACAATGTCTTTTGGGCTTTCTGTTCAAATTAAAGTATTCAATAAAATGAATTGATTTAAGTAATTTTTTATTTGGTTTGTTTTTCTATTTTTTTCTTCATAATCTACAGCCTTAAAATTATTATTATTATTATACTTTCATAATAACAGGTTTATGTGTAGCCAGAAGAGGTTTTTATATGTGCAATCCTGGGGGAGCACTGAGCCAACACTCTGACTTTTCATGAACTCTGATCTTTTTCCACGTTCAATACATTCCTCTTAGTCAGCCCAGGGCTGAATTAAGGTGGGCTTTACAAGTCGATTAATTAGCTTATGTCACATAACCCTTTTTGGAGCTGCACCATTCATAAGCATGGAAGATTTTGCTACAAATGACAGAGCAAGAGCAGCTTGCGACATTATTCTAAGATTTATATTGCTGACAGTTGGAGGATGAAGAAACCAGACCTGATCAAAAATGAAAAAGGTTAGTCAGCTTGTGGAGTAACCAACAATTACCAAAAATAAATGTACTACACAATTTTATTGTTAATGAATCAGACAGAAACTTCAAAAGAAATAGTATTAAAAAAAAAAACAGTCAACAACACAAAGGACTCTATGACTGAGCCAAGGGTTAGGGTCAGAAATCAGTTTAAAGTTACCAGTTAATGGCTCAACAGGCTTCAGATGACAGCCCAATCATGTGGCCAGTGGTGAGTTGATGGGTGTGTCTGGAGGCGTGGCTTGATGTGTAGCAGAGGCTCATTATCAGGTGGGGAAGTGAACAAACACCCGAGCCAAGTGTGTAGTTAGTTGTGGCTTGACTGAAAAGTTCTGTTATGCTTCAGTTCATTCTGGTAAGAGTACACTTCTGATAAATTGTGCTTTTTTACATGCCTTCACTTTTAACGCGCAAACAAAAACAACAATTTATTTTTTGTATAGCCCAAAATCACAAAAGTAATGTCTCAAAGGGCTTTAACATGCCATGATTTTTGACAGCCCCCCAGCCTTGACCACCAAAGCAGAGAAGAAAAAACTCAAAAAAAAAAAAAACTGTAGAGAAATAAACAGAAGAAATCTTAGGAAAGGCAATTTAGAGAGACTCCCCCAACCCCCTCTAGGTTGTTTGCTCTTGAAAAGGGTGTCAAAAAATGGTGTAAATACAATAAACAAATCGGAACACAAGTAATCCTCTCGCACCTGCTGAATAGCCATAATAGCCATGACTTTCTATCTCTGTGAAACAACTCAGCTCCGAGTGGACCAAATGTCTTGAGGTTTTGCACTTTATTCTTCAAGACAAATTTGTCAGGACAGTTCACTTTTCTTTGAGATCTCTGGAATACTGCGCACTGTACACATTTTTAAAATTTCACAAGCTCCCATTGAAAAGCATTGGTAAATTTGCAAACATGTCTACTTTTAAACAGAGGAACATTCTGTGTGACTTCAACTATGAATTAGTTAACTGTGTCAATTTTATCTTGATAACAGCTATTTCTTGTTCATTTTTATGTTTTATTTTACTTGTTCAATGAAAACTGAAACACATGGAGGTGTGTGTGCTGAAGAAAGTGCACCCCAGGGCAGGACACAGGATGGGGTGGGGTCAAAAGTAGGCGGGGTTTGAGTGACTCCAAACAACAAAAATATGACAATTGATTTGTGCTTTTATTTATCCAATTCACTAATAATCATATTACTTATTTATTCAATACAGTAGAAAAGGTACTGTTTGTTTATTCATTATTGTACAAGGTAAGTACTACCATCCCTTACTGTACCAGAATACAGAGGTAGGTCTCTAATATATGCTAACAATCTGCTTCTGTTTTCACCCCACCGTGTGCCCATCTCTGTAGTTGAAGACACCCTTTATGTAAATCACAGCAGCTCACTTGAAACTGAAGAGGGTAAGTGACATAATTTTCATGTTTATAAAAGTAAAAAAAGCAACTCACATTATGAAGAAATGTATAAAAGATGGCTCAGTAACACTTTATGCGACAGTGAGTAAATGTGTACTCAGTGTTTCTTTTACACTAAAAACAACCTCAGAGCTGTGTTATCCAAAGATAATAATGATTCAATATTTCTGTGACACTGTAATTTATTTGCAAAGTGCCACCATGATCCACTGTGCTGTCATGTCTGGATGCAGCCAACAATTTTAGCTTGACACATCAGTACAGATTTTAAGTCTCCATCAAGTACTTCACTGAGAAATGTTTATGTTTAAAAACTCCAATAAGCCAGGACCGTCTTAACAGCATTATAGGACCCATGGCAAAGCAGTGCACTGGGGTCCTTATCTACAAAACCACTCAGCAAGTCACAACATACATAGATTAGCATGGGGACCCCTATGCTGCCCAGCATGCCCATGCATTAAGATGGCCCTGCAATCTGTCAGAGACCCTCCATATCCAACAGCAACTAACATCAGCACAAGGATCATTACGTCACTTGATGAGGAACCTGCTGTCTATGAAAACAAATGTAGCCACATGATATTATAAAAAGGTATTTAATGACATACTTTATGTGCAGTACTATCCATCCATCCATCCATTATCCAACCCGCTACTGTATATCCTAATTACAGGGTCACAGGGGTCTGCTGGAGCCAATACCAGCCATCACAGGGCACAAGGCAGGAAAAAAACCCCGGGCAGGGCGCCAGCCCACTGCAGTGTGCAGTACTAATACATGTAATTACATATCAATTATCACTGTTATTTTTTAATGACTCACTGTTATAAAAGATAAATAACAAACTCTTTGAGGAAGTGGCCAGAAATTTAAAAAATGCTCCAAATTTCAAACCAAATAACCAAGTCTCCTGACAAAACTGAATTTTATGCCATGAGTGCATCTTCTTACTTGTTTATTTATTACTATTTTTAACTTTAATTCTGTCTCTTCCCATCTCTTTAATGCTATTTTTCCTCCATCTTGTTAATTATTTGATTCATTCAGTGTAACACTTGCTACAAGTGCATATCACTAAGTCAATAAATCCACACTTTAATCACATCAATTGCTTATATTCTTGCGCTGCACAAAGATTTTGAAACATTTCCAAAGATAGGCAAAGTTATGCAATTTCTTCTTAAAATTTAAGTTGAGCAGTCCTGTGTGACTTTAAGTCAAATCCTTAGAATAAAACAATTCAGACACTTTATTGCCCCTGTTACACAATGTTCAGAAAATTGTAAGGAGCTGTGTTTCCATGCCTTTGCTCAACAGAAAAGACTTTAATTTACAAAAACCTGTTTAATTACACTCTCTCTCAGATGATTTAGCATACAGCATGGCACCCATCATATACTCCAAGAAGGAAGACATTAGTAGGATTGTGACATTTAAAGTATTAATCATTCCGTCTTAGCACCCTCTTTACTTATTACTGTATTGTGTAGTGGAAGGCCACCAAACCAAACCTGGCAGACCACCCTCACTCACATCAGGCCTGTATTGGTTCATAGGACTCTGAACAAATCTGAATCGTCTTATGTGATAGAGTCTATTCTTGCATTTTGCACTGTACTTGTACTATTATTATTATTGTACTACTGTATTGTATTCTTGAAGTGGCAATGATAGATTGGACATCTAGCTCTGTGAAGAGGATTACTTGTGTCCTGTTCTGTGTATTGTATTGGCCTAATTTTATGACACCCATTGCATGCCCAACCTACCTGGAAAAGGGTCTCTCTCTGAATTGCCTTTCCCAAGATTTCTGGGAGATTATTTTGGGTGTTTTTTTCTTGTCTTCTTAGGATGTCAAGGGGTCTGTCAAAAAAACAGGGCCTGTTAAAGTCCAATGCAGCACTCCTTGTGTGGTTTTGGACTATACAAGAAATAAATTGTTGTTGTATCCGTCATGTGCATCTTTGGGATACGGAAAAAAAACCTAAAGAAAAGAACTAATGAACAAGGGTAGAACATGCAGAGACCAGACCACATCAGGGTGAGAAAGAAGCTCAAGACCCTGGCACCCCAAACCAGGCACATAAACATTGCACCACCATGTTGCGCTTTTATAGACTTCACTCTCTGGAAAAAAAAAATTCTTGATCATTTTCAGTCTATCATCTCCAAAATCATTTCCAATCCATCCATTCTTGATCATCAATCATCCAATCCACTCATTATTGATCATTTTCAATTCACCTCCAAACTCAGCATCCACTGTCAAGACAAAATTGACATAAGCAGATCTTCAGCCCATCAGAATTGTAGATGAACTCATAGAGAGGCCAAACTGTGCAGCATAGGCCTCTGATGATGCATGGATGCTATCAAGATGTTCAGTATTGAGAAACATCACAGGAGCTGATCGGTTAAATGTATTCAGCAAAGCCTGGTAATTGTGACCAACACTCCCAAATCAAACACCGAACACATGACGAATGGCATGGATTCAGATGGGACCTCTGTGTTGACAGTCCTGTATTGACCATGAGAGTGTTTTAATTTTTCCAGTTGTAAAACAAACTTTGGAAATATTGTGTCTCATGAGTGATAATAAAGTAAATGAAGGAAGGAAAAATGAGCTGTGATATACAATGTGCCAAAGAATCATTGGGAGCACCTAAAAAATAGGGGTAGGTTGAGAAATGAGAAACTGTGGTCAAAAGACAAGCAATGGTTTACAACAACGACATCAACTGCATTTATTGCTATAGCACAGCGTTTCTCATCCTTTAAGTATTTGCGACCCGAGTTTTCATAACAGTTTTAATCGCGCTCCCCCTGAAGTTTTTTTGAAAGGAGCCCACTAATACCAATTTGTTCTTTTTTAATTAATGATATATCATAGATGCATATTTTATTATACCTACTTAACTTTTATTGACATTTATCTAACTCTATATTTATTTTTCTAGCATCAGAATGTAGTTTAAGTTAATTTGTTTTGGTTTCAATAGATGTATTTTTCATATTTTTAATTCCTGTTTTCTTTTTTTCACATCTTCGTGCCCCCCTTATTGTTACTTCATGCCCCCCTAGGTGGGCCCGCCCCACAGATTGAGAACCACTGCTATAGCACATTTTCATACACAGAATGTGCTTTATAAGATGTCAAAGAAAACTAAATTAGGCAAAAATACTAAAAAATAAGTAATAAATAAATTAAAAAGATCTTACATAACAACGATATATAATTAGTAGAAAGGTAGGGTCCTTATGTATAATGTTATATTCTAAAAATAAGTTCAATAATAAGGTTGGTTGGCCAGGGGGACAGTTAAGCCTGGAAGAAAAAAAATCTGCAGGGGTACCAAGGCCAAGGCATTCTACCTAACATACTGTAAACGTTCTTAAGTCATCCATCATTGTTTCCAGACTTTGTGCTAGAAGATTTGACACAGTAATGTCAAGAAAACTAGAGGAGCCAAAACAACAACAACAACAAAAAAAAGATTAGCCAGAGTTCAAACAGCAAAAATGGATAATCAGATTCAGAAAAGGACTGTAACCAGAACACAATATTCTATGCCCTACTTGGAATAAACCTAACTATCGAATGCAAATCCATCATCCACTGATGGATAATGCAATATGAGACTGCTGCCATATTTATAGTGTAACTTTTGTTACGTCATCAGCATTACAACAGTTAAGCTGACCGACACCATAACAATCCGGGAGAGTCAAGGCTGGTATGGAGTGTTGTAGGCTTCCCCTCTGCAGAAGGACAGAACTATGACACTGAATCTCTTAGTTTACCTCAGTGTGCTTCACCATTAATAGAGGGGCTGCTGCCACCTGCACCCCACTGTATGGCAGCAAAATATTATATACTCTGCAAAATCCTTAGGACATCATAGAAAAATATTTTAAAAGCTATGTGCAGCAAGTACTTATTTGGATTGACACAGATAAATATTGATACATTAAGAAGTAACAAGGATGTCTTGTATTTTTGAAAATTCAGAATTTTATGTGACCTTCCTCACAATGCAAAACAGACTTGATACATTAGAAAGGAAATCAAATTTATTTTTGTACATAAATTCAGCTTACCTTTTAAAATTCTGCAGAGTCCCACAAATCACCCAACTCCAATCTTTGTAGTGGCTGAAGCCTGGGAACAGTCATTTGGGCCCAGCATTTTGCTACATTTTTTCCGTTATATTATGAAATGTTCAGTTCATTACACTGGAATAAAAAGATGGCTATTACGAGGAAATGAAGCCAACACAAGTCAACTAAATCAGTTCTCCATTTTTCTACTTTCGCTGCACTTTAATTTGAAATGAAACATTTGCCAAACTGTTAAAATTGTTTTGTGAGCTTCCCCGGCTTTTTAAAGAACCAGACGTGCTTATGATTACACATTATAGTTCATTGAAGCGGATGTTTCAGTGTTTTCTTGTTTTTCCATCTATGCATATTTAAAACTCCACGTGTATAGTTATCAACGTCTTAAAATCGGTCTTTGCCATGTAGTGCCGAGAAATGTTTATTTGCAAACACCTAACCTGGAAACCCATAAAGTTTGTTGAGATCGGTTATTTATTTCTGCATCGGAAAAACGTTATTACTTTCGAAACACCCTTTTGATAACTCCCTGTTCTGCCTTTTGCATTGCAAGGTCACACATAGACGAACCCCGGCTGGTCTACAAAAGAGTAAGCAAAGCGTGAAGCCTCTCGGGACTTTATATCACAAGGTCACGTCACGTGTGCACCGTTGCTTAATAATGAATAGTCAAATTTTCGGACAAATTAGTGCTACTGGCGGTCACATATCAGCGGGACCTGCTGATTCCAATACAAAGTATATCCTGGCAGAATCGGGCTCAGAAGAGGAAACCGCGTCGGGGCTTCAGTCCATTGCAAGACACAATCAGCCATTCGGATTCAGTTTATTATCGCCGTTTAACATAACACGCAAGTCTTTCAGATTTTTCTGCATCCTGAATTAGAAGCCAGGGACTTGGAGCGGTGCGGCAGCTGCGGCAGGAACAGCATCACCCTGAGCTGAAGCTCATTTTGCGAATTCTTAGTGAAGTCCATTTTGACAGGACAGCAGATCAAAGCACGTGATACGAAGCGTGTGAAGGTACAGAAAGTTGGCATCCAAACAAGGTTTACTTTAAAAAATCTGAAAAAAGGTGGATACTTAACTTTATATTTTATGCTAATATAAATTAATTTAACTTAACATGATCATGTTTGCAACAGGTATTACATAGCTGTTTCTAGTTACATTAACATAAATCCCTTAGGTATTACATTACCGCAGTTAATACTGTAAGTTGAAACAAGTCCCTCCGAGTATTTCCTTTTAAACAGAGGAATAATCTGTTGTCATTATTCACTTATTTTACTCAAAATTAGCACCTTTATATACTCAAAAAAAGATACCCTCATTTTCACAATCCACATATGCATTGAACTGATTTCACTTTATAAAACAAGAGTTATGTACACGGCTAACCTATTTACATAAAGTGTAACATTTTACATAAAGAACCCGTTTATAGGGATTCTATCACTTTGAACAATTCGAAATAAAGTTAATTATATTAATATTTATTCAAGGTTATTAAATTTATTTTTTATGTATTTTTGTCCGATTGATGCGAGTTGTGTAAGGCTTTGAAAGCTGATCTGTGATAATTTTTTTCGTGTCCGGGAAAATAATTTGCCCACCCCACACAACACAAGGGCATCTTTTTCTTCTTTTCATGAGAACAAGGCAATTGATTCTGAAATTACAATTTACATGCAGTCAAAGAAAACAAGACCTGCTCACTTAATATAGGAAATCATTATACACTCCTAAAAAATGTTCTGCATATTCTCTGTTACTCGTGCTAATGTAGCATAAATGATGGGTATGAATGAACACTCTTTGAATGTGAAAGATACCCAGCTTACCTAGCTAGTTTTATAAGCTAAGTGAACATCCATCCATCCATCCATTTACCAACCCGCTGAATCCGAACACAGGGTCACGGGGGTCTGCTGGAGCCAATCCCAGCCAACACAGGGCACAAGGCAGGGAACCAATCCTGGGCAGGGTGCCAACCCACCGCAGGACACACACAAACACCAAGCACACACCAAGCACACACTAGGGCCAATTTAGAATCGCCAATCCACCTAACCTGCATGTCTTTGGACTGTGGGAGGAAACCGGAGCGCCCGGAGGAAACCCACGCAGACATGGGGAGAACATGCAAACTCCACGCAGGGAGGACCCAGGAAGCGAACCCAGGTCCCCAGATCTCCCAACTGCGAGGCAGCAGCGCTACCCACTGCGCCACCGTGCCGCCTAAGTGAACATTAGACTTTTTTTAATTTATGAGTGAATTAATTAATTACATCAAGTTAACAGCAAATAGGGGCACGGTGGCACAGTGGGTAGCGCTGCTGCCTTGCAGTAAGGAGACCTGGGTTCGATTCCCGAGTCCTCCCCTGTGTGGATTTTGCATGTTCTCCCCGTGTCTGCGTGGGTTTCCTCCGGGTGCTCTGGTTTCCTCCCACAGTCCAAAGACATGCAGGTTAGGTGCATTGGCGATCCTAAATTGTGCTTGGTGTGTGGGTCCTGCAGTGGGCTGGCGCCCTGCCCAGGGATTTGTTCCTGCCTTGCGTCCTGTGTTGGCTGGGATTGGCTCCAGCAGACCCCTGTGACCCTGTGTTAGGATATAGCGGGTTGGACAATGACTGACTGACTGACTAGTAGCTAATAGACACATTTAGTAAACACATTCTATTTTTAAGTTGGATGTACTTAATTCAGTTAAGGCGGAAAACCGTGATATGATCAAATTAATTTAATCCAAAGATTTATTTTTTAAGTGTTAAGTTAAAAGAAAACATTTTAGCATCAGTCTTTATTTTACCACTAGACAGGTAAAGCGATGACTTTAAACACATTTCATATATCTTGTCCAGTGCGTACCTTCAGCGCCTTTCCTCGGTATATCCTCGTGTGTCCGAAGAGCTCTTAACCGGCTCTCCCTCTGTCGAATGTGTTCCTGTGGAGCCTGCCAGTATTTTCAAGGCGCCTTTCTCACATGTTGTTTGTTTTTATACTTCCCATCTTTGAAGGTGATTCTCAGCATGCCTTCTATGCCTTTGCTCCTCATACCCACCCTTTTTCTTTTAATTGGGTCAACAAAGCTAAACTGACCAATCACACCAAAGCTAAACTGACCAATCACACCAAAGCTATACTAACTAATCACATTGCGTGGAAAGGACTGGACAGGCACAGAGACATTAGTTTTATATCATACAGTAGATAGAGGCCCTCTTAATGGTCTGTGTCCAGATTTTTTTCTCTTTGTGATTACATATCCTGTGGTTTTCTTGTTCTTACTTCTTTTCATACAAAGTAAATTGTACTATACATGTGTGCAAGTGGGCCTTGAGATGATCTGCTGCCTGGTTGGATTGGATCACACAGACCTGAAAAAATTCTGTTGTAGACTTTAAAGTTGCAGAGGCTAGAACATCTCAGTTCCAGGAGCCTGTGGGTTTGATGTCCTATTGACCACCTCAAGTTCAGTCTTGGGGATCCTTTATGGCTGCAGATTTTTGTTCCAACCAAATGCAGAAATGATCTCGTTGTTTAATTATCTACCATTTTTCCTTCTCTTATTCTGCATTCAGAAAAGTGCAGTAGTTTGAGATTTACATTTCTAAAAAAATTATCTGTATTGTTTGCTTAATATTTTAAAGATATCGTAACTAAAGTTTTCTCATTTTCTTTTTAATATATTTTTCTTTGAAGTTTGCTCTTTTTTAGTGATCAAAATTTTTAAAATTTCAATAAACATAAAAACAATCAGGAATCATAGAAAAACAAATTGTAGCCACAAAGCAACAACAAGCCCCCAACAGTGCCCTCCTGGTACACTCTCCCACACAATTGCCCTGTAAAAAGGGGCCAGTGTAGGATTAAAATTTACTGATGCCCATGTAGAACCTTAAGAGGGGCCAGACAGACACAGGGAGTCCCTGAGGAGAGTGAGAAGTAAGAAAAACAAAAATGAACAATTACAATTAGTAGCATGACACAGACCCCCTGCCAACCAGTTCGAAACCAAATGCACAGCAGCTTGCCACTCCTTTATATTGGAACCACTGATCTGTGCCACTGAAACTTCAAGTGAAGTTAGAAGGATTACAGAAAGTGGATTTCCGGCGAGAGGCTAAAATTAGATTAGCAGAGTTGGTGCCCAGACAGAGTAACGTCTACTGGATAGAAGTCAAGATAAGAGAAGAGAAGAGGGTTTGTTCTTTTGATGCCATTTGACTACTGATGGTCAATGACGACCTGAGTAGACACCAGCTCAGACAACTCGGAATACTAATGGACAGGGCTGTCTTAACACATGGGCATGCTGGGAAGTTGCCCAGGGACCCCACGAGCACAGGGACCCCATACTAATCTATGTATGTTGTGACTTGCTGAGTGGTTGTGTAGGTAGGGGCCCCAGTGCACTGCTTTGCCTGGGGGCCTATAATGCTGTTAAGATGGCCCTGCTAATGGGTGGCTATTTTATCATTACCCACTTGTGTTCTTATTGGTAAGTCACACCTTGAACACTAAAAAGAAATAAAACACTGCAAAGCAAAAGGGTGAAATTTTTACCGATTAAACACAAAGACCAGCTTTATTCTATAAATACTCAGCATATCCAGTTTGAAATTTCTGGTTTGTTAAAAAAAAAAAAAAACCTGGGAACTTCCATCCATCCATCCATCCATTTTCCAACCCGCTGAATCCAAACACAGGGTCACGGGGGTCTGCTGGAGCCAATCCCAACCAACACAGGGCACAAGGCAGGAACCAATCCTGGGCAGGTTGCCAACTCACCGCAGGACACACACAAACACACGCACACACACACACACACACACACACACACACACTAGGGCCAATTTAGAATCGCCAATCCACCTAACCTGCATGTCTTTGGACTGTGGGAGGAAACCCACGCAGACACGAGGAGAACATGCAAACTCCACGCAGGGAGGACCCAGGAAGCGAACCCAGGTCTCCCAACTGTGAGGCAGCAGCGCTACCCACTGCGCCACTGTGCCGCCCACCTGGGAACTTCTTTTTAACAAATGTCTGAGTCCAATTAAAAGCAGATGATGCGTGGGATGAACTCCTGCACCCACAGGGGGTCTCCAGGACTGAACCTCAGAACCACTGCTCAAGAACAGGGGTACTCATGTTCAGACCCAGGGGGCTGAAGTGGTTGTTGGCTTTTGTTCAAACCCCACTTCTTACTTAGAACCCAATTTTTGATATTGAAACCATTATAATAATTAATAATGCTTTTATACAGCGCTTTTCTCAGTACTCAAAGCGCTCAGCAATTGCAGATTAAGGGCCTTGCTCAAGGGCCTAACAGAGCAGAGTCCCTATTGGCATTTACGGGATTTGAACCGGCAACCTTCCGATTGCCAGTGTAGATCCTAGCCTCAGAGCCCCCACTCTGCCTTTTTTTGACTTACACAACATTTCTGTGCTTCATTTTTGTTAACTCACCTTTTAGGAGTCACCACCTTTAATTGCTTCTTCTTTTCTTAACCAGCTGCCAATGAGATACAAATGACAAGTGAACTAGCAGCTCACCATCTAAATGTGTTTCATGTATACCATGAAGATTTGTTTAATAAAATAATTCAAAAAGAAAAATGTGAAAGATCGAAAATGATTGATCTTCTCTTGACAACAAATCATTCTGACGATGTTCTTGGAGAAGAAAAACCTGAAGTGGCAGAATGAAGACACTGTCTATCAATCCATTTTCTTAACCTGCTTTATCCTGAGCAGAGTGATGGGGATGCTGGAGTCTATCCCAGCATGCATAGGGCAAAAGGAAGGAAATATCCCTGGGGTCCACTTTCACATCACCAATTCATCTAACCTGCAAGTCTTTGGACTGTGGGGGGAGAACTGGAGTACTGGGAAGAAACCCATGCAACTCCACACAGGGATGATCCAGGACGTGAACCCTAGTCTTCTAATTTCAAAGCAAACAGCACTACCAATGCACCATCCATGAAGACCCTAACAAGCCTTAGTGCTAAATAAGAAGATCCATGCTAGGTAATAACTGTCTTCTAATGATGCTACTGGGTCTGCTGTGGCTCCTGAGGAGTGAACTTGAACAGCCGTAGCCCAGAGTCTGCCCCTTGTGTCCATGTTCACATCAGCTGCACCTGTTATCCCACCCCAATGGCAGCTCTAAATTATATGTGTGTGTCCTGTAATGGACAGATGATTCTTCTTTCCTTGTGTCCCAATCTTGGATAATCCCTTGCTCCCCACAGTACTCTTATGGATTTGACAGCATCAGAAAAGAGAAGAGTCATTATTTTCAAGCATCTGCCTCACAAGAGCTCCGAGTCATCTCAGCAAAAAGTTATTATTTATTTTCTTACTACTCACTCTTTTTGTGCGTTCTACTTTATCACACTTTCAGTATGACCGGCAAACACTATTGGAATTATGGAATATGCATCTGCACTTATAAAACATCATCTGTGCAATAACTGTCATTTGTACTTGCTGCTCATTCAACTCATATTGCTCTATAACTTCTTTTAAAACATACACATTTTATTTTATATGACTTGTCTATTTTTAACTTGTAATCTTTTTTTTTTTAAGCTTTATTGGATCTAGGCTGAGTGACTTGTTTTTCTCGTCATACACATTTCATTGTATGTTGACCCTGTGTTAACCTATATATGACAAATAAACCTAAACCTAACCTAAACCTAAATACAGAAGGCTAGTCTATGCCTTGAAGGAAACTGAGTGCAACATAGCAGTTTTTGGACACTTTCTTTATTTTGTCTTTAAAGTATGACCTTCTTTAGAAGTTGATCTTTGTTATTTTCATGTCACCACACTTATTATTTTATGGTTCCTTACATTTCTTACAATATATCAGCAGCATGCAGTTTTCAAGGTGGCTGAGCTTTACATTTAAGAGCTGCCAGTCCCCCAGAGTTTCTGCTGTAGTGGCTCCCCAAGTGCTATAAGTTTATTTGCTGTACTAAATAATGTGCTTCTTTTAGGGTCCTTTTGAGATAAGGGTGGTCCCTTAATATTAGTGCTTGCCAATTGTCAGCGTCATAGTTTCATTTCAATTCCACGCAGCAGTCTGGGTTTTAACTTGTCTGAAGCCGCCCTCCCTATAATTTAGTCTGGTGAGACTCTGTTGAGGATTGTCTTCTTACTGTGAACACATTAGCAGCCGCTGGCTGCTTGGTGCACAGTGCCGATTCACATCTGTAGGTGTACTGATCACAGTCGGACACATGGTTTATGACTGACGTGCTGCAGACTGAGTCCTTGCGGGATGCATTGACTGATCTTTTGAAGGAGATCTTTCTGGAGCTGCTTAATTCTTCAGAGAGTGACAATCGAAAGAAGCTCATTATTCGCCTCTGATATCTGGACTTCATTTCCTTTGCAGACCTGTATAGGTCACCAACAAAACAGTAGCAGATTGGGTTCAGACTTGAATTAGTAAGACCAAGCCACTGGGCAAAAGGCCTTACATTCAGAACCCATGGAGAAGGAGTTTCTTCCTTCTGAGAATCTGGACTGTTAAAATCAATCCAAATATCAACCATGTAAAAGGGAAGCCAGGACACAGCAAATAGAAGCACCAGGGCCACCACCATCTTGGCAATCTTTTTCCGGTTTTTTAGCCTTGAGGTGGGCACGGTTTGGCTTCGGGAATCAAAATCTTTGAAATGCCTGGAAGCACTCCAGAGCTTCCATCCCGTTAAAAAGCTGATGACCAGGTTGAATGTCACTGGGAGGCAGTAAAGGGTACAAAAGAGAATAAAATTATAAACTTGCTTTAACCTGGCCTGTGGCCACATTTCTCTACAACTAGGGAATACAAATGGGCGATTCTCAATGGGTCTTATCTCATCTCTCTTGTTCATGAATATCAATGGCATGCATATCCCTGAAGAGAAAATCCAGACTATTATGATAGTGCAGAAGATCTTCCTCCAAGTGAAAAAAGATCGGGCATTTAATGGGTTATGAACACTGTAATATCGGTTAATACTTATGACAGTTAGGCTGAGAACACTAGCAGAAACAGAAACAGCTTGAATAAAAGGCACTGCTCTGCACAGAAAGTCCCCATAAATCCATGCTCGGTAGATCTGATTTCCAAGGGTAATTGGCATACAAATGCACACCACCATCAGATCACAGATTGCTAAATTTACCAGTAAGCTTCTAGTTGCACTCACTCCTGTCATCCTTTTGCTTCGTTTCCCTGTCAGCACTTTGATGGACATGATGTTTCCAATGAAACCCAAAACAAAGGAGGCCACATACATTACTGTAAGTGCAATGGTCATGGGCTCTTGAATTCTCAGTAGCAAAATATTTTCCAGCTCACTTTCTTCAAGTAAAAGGTGATCATGGATCAGGCGGCGGATTGCTTCAATGGACAGATTTCTTGCTGTTAACAGACTGAGATGCTGTAAATGGGTGCTTTGAAAATCCAGAGTGTAATTCATCTTTTTTCTCTCTTGCCAGCCAGATATGTGATTTAAAGGTCTTGACTCATCAATGCAGCTGATTCCCAGTATCCCAAAATGTCAGCATTGCTAGGATAATCACACAAAATTTAATCAGTTAGGTATTATTCTAGATGGCATAGAGATTTTGTTTTCCATCAATGTAAAATACTTCATTTATTATTATTTATGAACAATGTGGTTTCATATTATTCAGTACAGAAAATATTAAAATGCACAGTCATAGCCTTAAACAAAATACCAGTCATTTGTAAGAAAATTAGGCATTATGAAAAGAGGTAATGAGAATAATATACACACTACTAAATATACTGTATTTATTAGTGATTGTTTGGGGTGTTTAATTTGTTAACAGTATATTTAAATATTTCTTTTTTTAAAGAGATTAGTTTTTCTTTGAAACGCGAGTATATAATGAAGGGTAAGGTACCCGATTAAATTCTCAGAAGTGTCTTCAGCATTAAATGCTGAAATTGAAGTTAGATTCCCGTAACATTCTGTCTCATTTTAAACACATTAACTTTCTTTTTAACAGCGTCGTTTATTTTAAATGAACTTAAAAACAGCTAAATTGTTTCAGTGTAAAGCTACATTAACCTTAAAACGAGTAACGGTTTTGAGATGCGATAGTTCGCTAACGACCATATAATGAGCCAGTGCGTCCGCTGGTATGTCAGTAATTACGAGCATCGACATTTAATGAAGAATTAGTCAACTTACCTGAATAAGCGTCGTGACAGCAAGAAGCGACATAAGCAATTCGGAAAAATGAAAGGAATCACAGAAAAAAAGCCAAACTGCTAAAAAGAGATGCCTCGACAATATCTCAAGATTTAAGATTGTGGAAACTTGCTCACGTTCTAAAGAGACTGACAGTTGCAATGAATTCCGCAGGTTATTTCGGAAGAAGAGTCACATCTGGAAGAGACTAAGCAGAAACAGTCTATCACATTTCTTGAAATGAAAATAGAAAGGTCACACAATTTAAGATAAATAAAATTACATTCAAATTGCATCAAAACAACAGCAAGTGCGCTTTCCTGCAGATGCCTTTCGTCAGATGTGCGCGGCTGTGTTGCAGAAAGACGCGCGCTCTCGCCGTGCGCGTGAACGGGCACATGGTGCTGAAAGGACAGCGATTGTGCGTGCGAATCTCTTTCGATCAACATTTTATTTATTTATTTATTTCATACTGCTGCATCTGGACTGCACCCCTGTCTTGTTTGCAATTTGTCACCTTTTTATTTTCTTGCGATAAGAAATCAGTAATATTTCAGAAGAAATAGTGATATGCTTTGAAACATCCAAAAATCGATACTAAACATTTTATAGAGTAACAATTCCACTTAGAGTATAATCAATTCTAGATTCAGGTTTTACGAAATGAAAATTTTTATAAACATGCGTAAGGAGTTTATTTTAATACACAGTGGCTTCAGAAAGTATTCAGACCCTTTACTTCTGTACGCTTTATTGTGTTGTAGATTTAATTTTAAATGGATACATTTGCCATTTTTGCCCAACAGTCTACATACAATGACAAAGTGACAACATGTTTGTAAACTTACTGAAAATCATAAACTAAAATATCTCATTCATATAAATATTCAGTATTTTATAGACGCCCCTTTAGCATCAATTACTGCTTTGAGTCTTCTTGGTTAAGTTTCTACAAGGTTTGCACAGCTGGATTTTGGCAGTTTATCCCCCCTTTTCTTTTTCTTTATTTTTTGGCAGAGCTCCATTAGACTGGGACAGAAGCATCTGCTAGCTGCCATCTTCAGGTCTCTCCACAGATAAGGTGTCAATATGGGCTTTGGCTGCACCATTAAAGAACAGTTGGAGATTTGTCCCAAAGCCAATCCAGTGTTGTCTTGGCTGTATGCTTCAGGTCATTGTCATGCTGAAAGGTGAACCATTGCCCCAGTCTGAGGTGGCATACAGTACTCTCTGGAGCAGATTTCCTTTAAGGATCTCTCTGTATCTGGATGCAATTGTGACCAGTCCCCTTGTCCCTTTCGCTGAGAAGCAGCTGACACCACCATGGTGGCATGGTATTAGGCAAGTGATGAAAAGTGCTTTGTCTTTGCCAGCCAAAGTGCACAGAGTTCTGCCCAAAGAGATTACATTTTTGTCTCATCAGACCAGAGAATATTTTTCCTCATGCTGTCAGAGTTCAAACAGGTATTCATATGCTTTTTTTATTCAAGAGGGGTCCATCTAGTCACTCTAACATCAATGCTTGATTGACATGTTTATCCTTCTGACAGATTCTCCCGTCTTAGCAGAGGACATCTGAAGTTCTGTGAGAGTGAATTTGGGTTTTTGGTTACCTACCTGTCAAAGGTCCTTCTTGTCTGGTTAGTCAGTTTGACCAGATAGCCAGCTCTAGGAAGAGTCTAAGTGGAACTAAATGCCTTCTACTTCACAATTATTGAAGCCACTGTGCTTACGGGAACACTCAAAGTTTTAGAAATGGTTTTATCCCCTAGCCTCAATTTACGTCTCATCACATTTTATTGCAGAATTTTTTGGACTTCATGATTTGGTTTTTGTCCTGACATGTAGTGTGAATTGTGACACTTTATATATATAGTGTGTGCTGTTCTAAATGATGTCTAATCAGTTCAGTTTGCCACAGGTAAAGTCTAGTCAAGTTTTAAACACATCTCAGGAGAACTGAAACAAACAGGATGCACCTGACCACAATATGGGGTGCAAGAGCCAAGGGTCTGAACACTTGCATGAATGAGTGACTTTAATAAATCTGCTGACCTTTCTGAAAACATACTTTCACTTTGTCATTATGGGATATTGAATGTAAATTAATGGGCAAAAAAGGCAAATTTATCCATATAAAATTAAATCTACAACACAATAAAGTGGTCAGAACGTGAGGGGGTCAGAATACAGTACTTTTTGAATCCATTGTATTTCTAAGTGACTTAAATAAACAGCATTGGATTGGAGGTCCAGAGGCTTAATAGTTCTAAAGTAGCTGTTGATATTGTAAAGGACAGTTGGGTTTCTTACCCAGCCAGGATGCCTCCATAATGGAAGGATCAGGAGAAGGAGCTTGCACAGGGCAATACCTCCCTCGACATGACACAGGGCAGCCCCCTGGCTTGCTACAGTGCCACAGGTTTGGAGCTTGGAATCTCAACCTTGCTGGGTCCTGTGGCCACTGCCAGGGGGGACATGGAAAATGGCTGGCCTGGAAGTGCGGCTGGAAGAAGATTGTGGAACACCTGGCGCACTTCCGGGTGCTCTTAAAAGGGGCCTCCTCACTCTATTGAACGAGCCAGAGTCAGGAGGTGGAGAACAAAGCTTGAGAGAGGAGTGAAGACAGAAGAGACAAGGAGAGAAAGGGACTGTGTGTTTGGGGTTTACCTGTGCTTATTTGTACTGTGCTGCTGTGGGGAGTGAGGGACAAGAGCTTCCCCACTGAAATAAAGCCTGTGTTGTGCTGGGACTTGTGGCTCTGTCTGTCTGTTGTGTCAGGTGTTTGGGGAGCAGTGCACCCCCTGGTTGTCCACAATATATTTTTAAACATACACATTTAAGTGTGCTATTTCATATCATCATTTAGAGTGTAAATAACATGTCCTACGTAAAGGCATAGTTAGGATGGTTAATTAATGGCAGACATACTTAAAAACCATTCATCATTTCAATTATCTATTTACTATTCTGTGTAAATGAGCAAAGGCGTAGAGGAGAGCGTACGAATAGTTTGGGACCAACTATGCCACAATGTTTAATGACAAAGTCTAAACAATAGAACCTAAACAAGTGCTTGAGGGCCCAACAACTGAAATAAGGCATGAAAATTTCCTGGTAAGCAAATGAAGAGGCTCTGTCGAGTGAGTCGGCCTGACTTACAAAGCGCCCAGATCCCAAATGAGACGTCTCCTTTAGAGGACATCTGTATTTAAAGGGTTTGACCAGAAGGGTCGTGGTTTCTTGGGCTGTTGTAGGTGTGGCTCAGTTGCCCTCACTGGCCATCTTCTCGGTACTGCGGAGGGAAAAGGAGATGATGGTGTAAGCTACAGTTCCCCCTCTGTGCTCCCACATGCATCAGCAGAGTCCAGAAAGGAATCTTCAGATGTCCATGCATGACAACCTTTATCCAAGTTTTAGATGAAGAGGAGCTGGAGGATACCAAGCAATATTAAAAGCAAGGCAGGAGCCAACTCTAGGATGGATGCCATCACAAAGCACATTCCCTCACTCGTTAATACTAGGACGATCTATAGACACCATTTAACATGTTTTGGGATGAAATAGGAAAACTGGAATAATTAGAAGAAACCTCACCCAGACACCAGACTCCATCATTCATAACCAGAGTGAATGTGCCAGGATACAGACCTATACTATGTGAAGACAGTGCTAACAGCTGGCCACTGAGATGACATAGAGAATAAAAACATTGTGAATCCACTCAAAAAGAAAAGTTACATTAAAGTTACAGTTTTTGGGGCAGAATATTTAACATCTTAATGCACAAGTGCTGAAATAATAATAATAATAATAATAAATTTTATTTATATTGCACTTTATATTTTAGCAATCCCAAAGTGCTACAGAGTAAAAATAGAATAATAAAATAAAAAAAAGAACAGAAGAGTCTATAAAATACTTTAACAAAATGACTTTCTAAAAAGATGAGTTTTTAGGTTTCGCTTAAAGGCCTCAGTCGACTGTGGGGCTCTCAGGTAATCAGGGAGGGCATTCCACAGCCTCGGCGCCACCGATGAAAACGCCCTGTCACCCATGCTGCTGAGCTTAGTTCTGGGGACTTGAAGAGTGTTAGTGAGTACAGAGCGGAGGGAACGTAAGGAGTTATGGGGGGTAAGGAGTTCCTGTAGATAAAGAGGGGCATGTCCATAAATGCACTGATGGGTAAGAAGGGAGACCTTGTACTCTATTCTGAATGAAACAGGGAGCCAGTGAAGGGTTTTCAGGATTGGGGTGATGTGATCATACTTTCGCACCCTCATCAGGATCCTGGCAGTGCTGTTCTGAATATACTGGAGTCTCTGGATACTCTTGCCAGGAATCCCAATGAGGAGTGCATTACAGTAATCCAGCCTGGAAGAGACAAAGGCATGGACGAGCTTCTCTGCATCTGCCAGGGTGAGTAATGGGCGGAGTTTGGCGATGTTCTTGAGATGGTAAAAAGATGACTTACAGAGATATTTGATGTGGGTGTCAAAAGTAAGTTGGGAGTCCATTCTAACACCCAAATTAGTAACAGATGTGGAAAGAGGAAAATAAATGCCTAGCTAGTTTTCATATTTTCTCTGTAGACTTTCAAAATTCAATCAGAGGTAATAGGTAATAATAGGTTTGAGGTAATAATAATTAGAATAATGACAATTTCCATTGAGACATCTTCATAGAGAATTATGGGTAAATACAGAAAGGTTTGCATATGGTGTTTATTGATTTGGAGAAGGCTTATGATAAAATGCCACGTCAAGAGGTCTGGAGGTGCATGAGAGATAAAGAAGGACCAGAGAAGTATATGAAGATTGTCCGGGATATGTGTGAGGGAGTGAGGATTCGGGTTCAATGCAATGTTGGTGTAACAGACAAGATAACTCTTTAAAGAAGATCCGCATTAGGGATCTTTTTCAAGTCCTTACCTCTCGAATCTGGTTATGGAGATATTAAGTCATGGGATTAAAGACCAACCCCCTGACTAGACTTTTTGTTGATGATGTTGTGTTGTGTGGTAACAGAAAAGAGAAAGTGGAGAGGATGTTAGAAGAAGGGCTTTGGAAGATAAATAGAAAGAAGACAGAATATGTGAGGTTTAATGGTGATCAGGACTCAGAGGTTAGCCTGCCTGGAGAGCTATTGAAAAGAGTGAACAAATTTAAACATCTAGGATCAGTGGTAGCCTGAGAAAGATAATCCATAGAGTGCAGTGTGGACAGAACAACTGGAAGAAGATATCAGGAGTATTGAGTGATCGAAGAATTAAGTTGAAGGTTGATGGTAAGGTTTTTAAAACAGTGGTAAAACCAGCAATGAAGTATGGTGCCCAAAAATGGACAGTAAAAGGGAGTGCAGGAGAAGAAGTTGGATGTGGCAGAAATGAGAATATTGAGTTGGATGTGTGGCGTTACAAAAAAGAAATAAGTGATAGGGGTATCTAAGAAAGTACAAGAAAGTAGTTTGAAGTGGTATGGACATGTGATGAATAGAGACAATGAATAAGTGGGCAACAGAATGATGGGAATGGAAGTATAGGGGAAGAGAAAGCAGGAGAGGTCAACATGAAATTGGATAGAAAAAGCAAAAGAAGATCTGAAGGAAAAGCGTCTGGCTGGGGACGAGGTGCAGGACCGAGATGTATGGAGAAGGCTGATCAATCATATCGACCCCACACAGAAGTAGGAAAAGATGAAGAGGAAGAAGAAGGTTTTAGCAGTAATAATAGGAATATTGTTATGTGTGCAGAGTACAATGAAATTCTTATTTGTATTTCTGACCAACATGCAACATGTCGCCATTCTTTGACAAAATGATAAAATAAAATGTATTAAAATCCAGAACTCGACTTTAATTATAGAAAACACAAATCAGGTTATTTACTGTCCTATTTCAATGCTCCAATTATCTGAAATCTTGTGGAAAAATACTGACTGTTTCTGCACTGGCAGCTAAAGCACTATTTATCAGTCAGACTTGTAAACAATTACCCTTTAAGAAGACCATGGTAGTGCTTCTCAAGCTGTATTTTCTAAATTATTTAGAATTCCATTAATGATTCCATATATCTACTAGGAAATTTGACATTTCAAGAAGCGAAAACTTTAGAAAAAAAGGTGAATGGATAATGTGTGCCATTTTCCTTTTCCATTCATGTTGTTTTCCTCCTTACTGTTCTCAATATGTCTCACCTCCATTTAATCATGTCTTTCTGCTAAAACTGAATGAATCTCTTAGAGGTGACTTTTACATTTTCAGTAATCTTCTGTCTTTTTTATTTCTATATTTCTCTTTCTACTGTTGCTTTTATAAGTCCTGCAGGCAGAACTAGAGTTATTTGTCTTAATTCCTTAAGCCAAGGTCATATTACGAGACTTCTCATTGTGAGGTATGTTAGACTTGTGTATTAGTTTGAGTGAGTTGCTGGGTATGTCACACTATTTGACTCACTAAAACAGGGCTGTTCACACCACCATAAACCACCACACACACAATATGATATTAACAAAAGGTTAATCACCTATTTAATTAAAAATAAATAGATATAAATAGAATAATAAAATTAATTTTAATATAACAAGAGAGCTCTATTGCATGTAAATTGTGTCCATCCATTATCCAACCCGCTATATCCTAACTACAGGGTCATGGGGGTCTGCTGGAGCCAAACCCAGCCAACACAGGTCGCAAGGGAGGAAACAAACCCCGGGCGTACACACACACGCACACACACACCAAGCACACACTAGGAACAATTTAGAATCGCCAATGCACCTAACCTGCATGTCTTTGGACTGTGGGAGGAAACCAGAGTACCCCAAGGAAACCCACGCAAACACAGGGAGAACATGCAAACTCCACACAGGGAGGACCCGGGGAGTGAACCTGGATCTCCTAACTGCGAGGCAGCAGCACTACCCACTGCACCACCGTGTAAATTGTGTATGTACCAAAACATACAAAAGTTATATAGAACAATAATATAACAAAACAGAACCACTTTACAAACTTTATATAAAAAAGGAACTACAACAAATAAATACTTGAAACACGTCGCTGGTAAATGGAACGACTTAACATTGCAAATAAAAGCCTTATTAAAATCTGACACCCCTTGACTTTCCATCCATCCATGCATTGTCCACCACTTATCCGAAGTCGGGTCGCTGGGGCAACAGCCTAAGCAGGGAAGCCCAGACCTCCCTATCCCCGGCTACCTCCTCCAACTCCTCTGGGGGGACCCCGAGGCGTTCCCAGGCCAGCCGGGAGATATAATCCCTCCAGCGTGTCCTGGGTCTGCCCCGTGGCCTTCTTCCATTGGGACATGCCCGGAACACCCCCCTAAGGAGGCGTCCAAAGGCCATCCTGACCAGATGCCCGAACCACCTCAACTGGCTCCTCTCAATGCGGAGGAACAGCGACTCTACTCCGAGTCTCTCCCGGATAACTGAATTCCTCACCCTATTTCTAAGGGAAAGTCAAGTCACTCTGCAGAGAAAACTCATTTTGGCCTCTTGTATCCATGATCTTGCTCTTTTGGTCACTACCCAAAGCTAGTGGCCATAGGTGAAGGTAGGAACGCTTTTTGGCTCGGCTCTCTCTTCACCACGACGGACCGTTGCAGAGCCCACATTACTGCGAATGCTGCACTTATCTGTCTGTCAACCTCCCGCTTCATTCTTCCCTCACTCGTGAACAAGACGCTGAGATACTTGAACTCCTCCACTTGAGGCAGTAATGTGTTCCCAACCCGGAGAGAGCATTCCATCCTTTTCCGGCAGAGAACCATGGCCTCGGATTTAGAGGTGCTGACTCTCATCCCCACCGCTTCACACTCGGCTGCGAACTGCTTCAGTGAGAGCTGGAGGTCACTGTCTGGACTGCACCCAGGATGAAGCCAACAGAACCACATCATCCGCAAATAGCAGAGACGAGATTCTGACCAAACCAGAACCCCTCCGTTCCTTGGCTGCACCTAGAAATTCTGTCCATAAAACTTATGAACAGAATCGGTGAAAAAGGGCAGCCCTTGCGGAGTCCAACCTCAACTGGAAACGAGCTTGACTTATTACCGGCAATGCGGACCAAGCTCCAGCTCCTCCTGTACAGGGACTGAATGGCTCGTAACAACGAGCCTTGTACCCCGTACTCTTGGAGCACACCCCCCAGGATGGTTCGAGGGACACGGTTGAATGCCTTTTCCAAATCCATAAAACAAATGTGGACTGGTTGGGCAAACTCCCATGCCCCCTCCAGGATCCTGGCCAGGGTGTAGAGCTGGTCCAGTGTTTCACGGCCAGAATGGAATTCGCATTGTTCCTCTTGAAGATTCGACTATCGACCAAACTCTCTTCTCCAGCACCCCTGAATAGACCTTACCGGGGAAGCTGAGGAGTGTGATCCCCCTATAGTTGGAGCACATCCTCCGATCACCCTTCTTAAAAAGGGGGACCACCACCCCAGTTTGTCAATCCAGAGGTACTGCCCCCGGTGTTCATGCGATGCTGCAGAGATGTGTCAACCAGGGCAGCCCCACAACACCCAGAGCCTTGAGGAACCCAGGGTGGACATTGTCCACCCCAGGGACCCCGCCACCTTGGAGCTTTTTAACTACCTTTTAACTACGAAGATCCTCGAAGTATTCCTTCCGCCGGTCAATAACGTCTGCAGTTGAAGTCAGCAGGGCCCTGTCTCTACTGTACACAGTGTTGGTGGAGCACCGTTTTCCCCTCCTGAGGCGCTTGACATTTTGCCAGAACTTTCTCAGTGCCGACTGAAAGTCGTTTTCCATGGCTTCCCCAAACTCCTCCCATGCCCGAGTTTTTGTCTCTGCAACAGCCGATGCCACCACACGCTTGGCCTGCCGGTACCCCTCAGCTGTCTCTGGAGTCCTCACTGGTCAACCAGACCCGATAGGACTCTTTCTTCGACAATGGAGTCTCGGAACATGGTCCATTCACACTCAATGTCCTTTTCCTCCCTGGTGGCAGTTAAAGATCTTTCTGACCGGTTCCTCTGCCAGACGTTCCCAGCAGACCCTCACTATACGTTTGGGTCTGCCTGGTCTGTCCGGCAGCCTCTCCCGCCATCTGATCCAACTTACCACCAGGTGGTGATCAGTTGACGTCTCAGCCCCTCTCTTCACCCGAGTGTCCAAGACATAAGGTCACAGATCCGATGACACAATTGCAAAGTCGATCATCGAGTTGCGACCTCAGGCATACTGGTGCCAAGTGCACTTATGGACACCCTTATGCTCGAACATGGTGTTCGTTATGGACAATCCATGGCCATCTCAGAAGTCCAACAACTGAACACCACTCGAGTTTAGATCGGGGAGGCCATTTCTCCCAATCACACCTCTCCAGGTTTCACTGTCATTGCCGACGTGAGCGTTTAAGTCTACCAGCAGGATGATAGAGTCACCAGGAGCTGCGATTCGCAGTGCTTCCTCCAGGGACTCCAAGAAGGCTGGGTACTCTGAACTGCCTTTTGGCGCATAAGCGCAAACAACAGTCAGAGTCCTTCCCCCAACTCAAAGGTGCAGGGAAGCAACCCTCTCATCCAATGGGGAGAACCCCAATGTGCAGGCCTCGAGCCAGGGGGCCAGAAGCAAGCCCACTCCTGCCAAACGCCTTTCACCCACAGCAACTCCAGAGTGGAACAAAGTCCAGCCTCTCTCAAGAGGAATGGTTCCAGAACCCAGACCGTGCATAGAGGTGAGCCTGACTATATCTAGCCAGTACCTCTCAACCTCTCGCACCAGTTCAGGCTCCTTCTCTGCCAGAGAGGTAACATTCCATGTCCCAAGAGCCAGTTTCGGTAACCGAGGGTCAGAACGCCAGAGCTCCCGCCTTCGGCCACCACCCATATCACATTGCACCCGACCCCTATGGCCTCTCTTGCAGGTGGTGTGCCCACAAGAGAGTGGAACCACGTTGCTCCTTCGGGCTGAGCCCGGCTGGGCCACCAGATGCTCGGCAGCGAGCCCCTCCCCCAGGCCTGGCTCCAGGGTGGGGCCCCGGGTACTCTTTCCCGCGCAAGGGAAACGCCGATCCTTGATTTAAATCCATGTGGGGTCTCAGGATCGAGTCTGGATCTTCACCTCAGACCTCTTTGCCTTGGGAAACCCTAACAGGAGCATGTAGCTTGACTTTCTTACAGAAAAATCATTTATAATGTCATCATATGATATATTACTAGACATGTCTCTGTTAATGATCATCATTGCAAGGCTATTGACATGGTCTTGTGACATTGTAGACCTCAAGTCATTTTTTATGAGATTCAGTTTTGAGAAACTTCTCTCTGCAGTAGATATGAGAGCGCTGGCTGCAATTCTGAGAGCTATCCACATATTTGGATGTATTTCATTTAAATTAGTTTCTTGCAAGAAAGATCCAGTGTGGTTATGTTAGCTTTCGGAAAATCTGGGAAAACTTCCATTTCTTGCATCAGTGCTTACATCCATTTCTTGCATCAGTGCTTTCCCATCAAGATCTAACGTCACCACCAGGGCCTTTTTTTTGGAGTGGGGGACAACTGGAATTGTGTTTGTGTAGTTCTAAATGTGTCCTTGCATAATGTCCCCCTGGATTGTATGTATTGGTTAAAAATACAAAAAAAAAATCCCTGGTGGTGCAGTGCCAGTACTACTGCCTCCTCTCTTCAGGCTCACTTTCTCACCTTAGTATCTCCAAACCCAAGGAACAAGCAATGACAGGAGGAGCTGCCTGAATGGATTCGGTCTCTCATGGGAGTCTGGACTGTACCCAGGTTGACCGTAACTCTGCAGTGCCATGTTTGGAGGAGGAGGAGACTGTATATGTGTCTGTCTGGCAGGCTGCGCATGACGTGAAAAAAACCGGGGTGAGTTCTGACTTCTGGTCCTGGCAGTCACATGTGCGGTGCACAGGTGGTGAGGAGGCTGCACATTGCACAAGGTGCCTGGCACACTGCCTGATCTAGTTTATGCAACAGCACACAAGTTGTGCTGTGCATAGTACAGGCGTAGCTGAAGCAGAAACATAAACATTTCTTTGTGCTCTAGTCTGGTCTAGACACATTTTTCTAAACAAAATAAAGATAGGAATCTCTACAGAGGGTTGCAGTAATGTGCCTGACCACTAGAAGGCACCCTAGTCCCTTGCATAGACAGCCTATGCCCAGAAATGGCCCTGCACTAAGATTATGGAAATGAAGAATACAAGTGTAAATCATTGAAAAAGTCATTTAATGTGACATGTGAGCTTGTGATCATGAGAACAGGCAGCCAATAAATGCTCATCAGGAATTACAATGCATATAATGCAGCAATGATGAAAAATGAACTTCAATTCTCACAGACATAAAAGACAAAACTTCGTTTGATGTCTTGTGTTTTACATACCATGACATTAAAAACAAAAAAGAGATTGCAGTTGAACTCACTGTACCTGTTAACTATTCATAAAATACCAGCTCCTTCACGTAGCATTTATTGGCTGTCACTAAATGGGGTTAGCACAACTGTGCTGGAAGTTTGGCATGCAGTCACTAAACGTGGCATGACCAGTGGTTTTAAGTCCTGTAAATTGACATGGTCTGGTGACAAGATTAGTGACTGCAGTCAGCAAGTCTACATACCCAGATACTAGAAGTCATATAATGTGACATCAGCTTTACGTAAACCATGGTTACAATATAAAATTCATGGTTACAATATAAAATTTCAAAGAGAAAGAAAAACAAATGAGTCCTATACCCATTCTGGGGCACCCTTGCAGCATGGCATTTAGCTCACTGTGGCATTTTTTATTTACACGGTATATAGGGTTTTTGATAGATGCTCTGTTTTATCTCCCATACCAAAGAGATGTGTGGCTGGGGTGTCCATCAGTAGGCTGTGAGATGGACTATTGCCCCGACTAGAACTGAGTTCTGTGTTGTATCCTATGTGGCTGGGGTAGGCTCCTGCTTCCTGAGATCTTGAAATTTACTGGAGGGGTTCATTATCCTTTTAAACTGTGAAATCTCATGTAGCACAAGTTTGTAATTTTTACTGTATCATTAAAACTCATGGGCGGCACGGTGGAGCTGCTGCCTCATAGTTAGGAGACCTGGGTTCGCTTCCTGGGTCCTCCCTGCATGGAGTTTGCATGTTCTCCCCGTGTCTGTGTGGGTTTCCTCCGGGCGCTCCGGTTTCCTCCCACAGTCCAAAGACATGCAGGTTAGGTGGATTGGCGATTCTAAATTGGCCCTAGTGTGTGCTTGGTGTGTGTGTGTGTGTGTGTGTGTCCTGCGGTGGGTTGGCACCCTGCCCGGGATTGGTTCCTGCCTTGTGCCCTGTGTTGGCTGGGATTGGCTCCAGCAGACCCCCATGACCCTGTGTTCGGATTCAGCGGGTTGGAAAATGGATGGATGGATTAAAACACATTGAGAATACTCTACCCTCCAGTTCAAAGAATATGATTATATAGAGAAGAATTTTTAAATGCTTGGGAATTCTGGGTAACTGGCTTTGGCAAATTGAATCATTATGACTCAAGCCCAACTGAATTTTAAAATTTTCCAATTTCATCACACTCATCTTCTATATAATTAAATACAAGGGTTTGTGTGTGTGTGTGCCTCTCCACAATGTGAATTTCCCCTTGGGGATTAATAAAGTATCTATCTATTGTGAGACTTGCCCAGACACCACCAGTCGGAAACCAAATCTTTATAAAAAGCACACGTTTATTTAATCACAAATAAACACAGTTCCACCCAGCACACAACGCACACAGCAATAATCACCACTATATCTCTCTGTCTCAGTCCTTGGCCGCCTTTCCTCTCCTCCTGGGAGCTTTGTCCTACTCCCACTCCCGACTCTGGCTCCCAGACTGTAGGAAGGCGGCGCCTTTTATCCCTGCCCGGATGTGCTCCAGGTGTATGATGACATCCATCCGGTAGCACTTCCTGGTGTGGCGGAAGTGCTGCCCTTTGCACCGGAAGCACATCCTGGCAGGTTCCTCCGCCATCTTGCCAAGTGTGGCGGAAGTAACTATTTTCGAGTCCTACGAGGCTTGAGGCGCCCCCTGGCGGTGCCCACAGGTTCCAACAGGCCAGAAGCTTTTTGTTCTTCTCCCGTGGTCCTCTCCTGCTCCAGGGCGGTTGCCCCCTCGTGGCCCGGAAGCTATTCCTGCCACATTCCGGTCCTTTTAGGCATCCCGGCCAGGTAATGACCCCGGCAATCGGCCACACTATCTATCTATCTATCTATCTATCTATCTATCTATCTATCTATCTATCTATCTATCTATCTATCTATCTATCTATCTATCTATCTATCTATCAGTCACCCAATCACAGTTGCTGTGATTGGTCAGTTTGGCTTTGTTGATACAATCAAAACAGAAAGTGCAAGGGTGAGACAAACAAGGAGGAGAAAAAAAATAAGAAGCATGCTGAGAGAGCCGGTTTCAAAGATAGAAAGCATGTGAGAAAGACATCTCAAAAATAATGAAAGACCCGGAAAAGCAGGCTTTATGGGAGCACGCTCAAGAGAGGATGTACCGGTTAGGAGATTTTCAGACACATGTGGTTACCAAGAAAAGGCAGTAAAGGTACACCTAAGGAAGAGATAGCACATATTTTATATTATTTTGTTACGTGTCTTTGATAGGTAGAACTGCTTGAAAAACTCCATGTCCTTTACTTTTAGGATTGTTCAGTTACAGCTGCCATTACTGCTGTCTCTCCTTTTTGATTCTGTCTCCAATTTGCAGTTACCTGGCAACAGCATTTACTCAGCCAGAACCCATCACTCAGTTTAACTCAGTTGGCTCAACCTTTAGAGAGAACTTGGGCTTCATCATTTTTTCAGTTCTGTAGATTTTCAGGACTTTGCTTGTTTGCTCCTTCTTGTGTTCATGATGCTCACTATGGCATCCATATTTTGTCTTTTACCTGTTGCCTGGTTCTTGTTTATTTCATGGGAAAGATCAGGTTTTTATGCTTGGTTTGTTTTTCATGCCCCCCCACTGATGTGATTCATGTTTTTAAATCTTCTTTTATCAAAACACCACAAGTATCTCTCATCTCACAGTCTTGGCAAACATCTTCCTTGTCCTCAAATGGCAGTCACTCAAGGGTGGTTAATGAAGGAGCTGAGGATTTGGCGATGGATACCAAAGGGTGTTCACAGTGGTATGCTAATTGCTCCAACCTTAAAACTAGAAAAACAAGAAGTTGGACAAAGAAGAATAAAACAAACATTTGATTTTTGAGGCTATAATTCAAATGAATACACACGTATTACTTAGGTAGACACACACTCAAAGGCCTGTCCTCCCGGCACTGGAAGCAATCTTTGCTTCCATTTAGGAGACTGGCATCATCCCAACTGACTGGAAAATGGGACTTGTCGTCCATATCTGGAAAGGGAAGGGTGATTGCCTGGATTGCGGCACTTACAGGGGGATAACACTGCTCTCGGTGCCGGGTACGGTCCTTGCTAGAGTCGTACTCAATAGGATCTGTAATCACTTACTCACCTACCAGTGACCGGAGCAGTCTGGTTTTATGCCTAAGGCCAGGTTTACACCTCACATGACGCAACACGTGCACCTGTGCATGCTTCTGCTATGCAAGCAGTGTACTGTTTATACTTGAGCAAGTACTTTATGTAAATCTGGAAGATTCCACCAGGTGGCAGTGTGAGAACAGGTTCGTCTTCTCTTTGTTGTGAATTGCCTGAAACATCCATTAAATTCCGAGGACATCTTGCCGCAATATCTCTGAAAAGGATGTTTAATGTTTACATCCATCAATTCAGGGATGTGCCCATTCCAGCAAGCATCGGGTGCGAGACAGAAACAGTGCCTGGATGGAGCATCAGCTCATCTCAAGGTGAACACAAGGACACACATACACTAGTGTCATTTTAGCATCAACAAATCCTCAAACCAGCATGTCTTTGAAGGAAACTGGAGCACACTGTGGAAACCCACCAGGAAAACATGCAAACTCCAGGAAGGGAACACAAGGGATGTGACTCCCTGCAAGACAGCAGTGTTACCGCTCTGCCACCATGCCACCACATCATGTGTAATCATTATCAGCATTCATTATTTAAATGAAGTTGACGACTTATCTGTAAATGTAGCATACATTCTTTAATGCATTTCATCATGAAAGTGATATCAAATATAAATCTTAGGATTCTAAATGTGCAGAGAGCTGGAAAATCATAAATGTGTTCTGTGTGGTAATTGCTGCTGTTAGTCCAGAAGAAAGCCCCAGATGCACATAGTGATTAACAGCCGGTTGGTTTTAAGATGACGTTTACGACGGTCTACTTCAGTAATAAAATAAACTACAGGATTAAAGTGGATATTTCGAAATTTAAGCCGAAATTTCCACTTTAATCACAAAATACACCTTTCTACAGTGTCCCCAATTTTTTTTCCCTTTGTGGCTCGAATATGGCGCTATACACTCTGCTGCTGTTATGAAGGTGCAAAAAAAAAAAAAAAAAAAAAAAGACGGCACAGAAAATGTGAGACCTTTAAAATGTATTGCGTCATTGTGATGGGGAATGTGCGACGCTTGAATATAAAACCACCACAAATTCATTTGTATGTTGGCATTTTGCTTTACCCTTTCGAACCATTCATCAAACATTGAAGCATGCACATCAATTCTATAGGATCCACAAAGCAGCTTTCTGTCACATGTAGACAGTAAACCGAGACTCTGACGTCACGTTCTGACTTGATCACACTGCACATCCCCATCTTTTTGCTGGTACTGCAACTCATTTCTGAGGATGTGTTCAGAGGATGTGTCAAATGAATGCTGGGAACGTGTGGCAGCCATGATGCGTGCACGTATGCGTTCTGAGCATGAAGTATAAACCAACCCTTTGAAGTCTACCAGCGACTGAGAGTTCTCATGGAGCGCAAACTTGAATATGGGCAGAGTTTCTTTGCAGCCTTTGTTTAATTTCGTAAAGCGTAATTGATCTACCTGCCCTGTGTCACATCCTGAGGCTTTGCGGGATCCCCTCAAGGTTGCTGGATATCACGGCCAGCCTGTACACTGGTACTGTTAGTGCTGTGCAGAGTGAAGGCAGAACCTCTGTGTTTTTTCCCAGTTTATTCTGGGGTTCGTCAGGGGTGTGTTTTTGCTCCTACTCTGTTCAATGCTTGAATGGACTGAGTGTTGGGCAGCATCTGTTGGCGAAGAAAGATTCACTGATCTTGACTTTGCCAACGATGCTGTGATCTTTGTGGAGTCAATGGAGTCTGTGATCGGGGCACTCAAGAGACCGAGAGAGGAGTCTGAGTGTCTGGAGCAGTGTGTCTGTCTGCAGAGAGAGTGTTGACCTTGTTGAGGGGTCTACTGACATTCATGTCTCTGGTGACCCTTTCTGTGAAATTAGTAGACAGATTGGGAGAGCACGGGGGTCATGAGGTCGCCGGAAAGGGGTGTGTGGAGTCCTGGTGCTTCTTGTCTTGCTATATGGTTGTGAGACATGGATGCTATTCAGTAACCTGAAACGAAGACTGGACTCTTTAGGTACTGTGCCTCTTTGTAGAATCCATGGGTACCGCTGGTTTGACTTTGTGTAGAAAGAGCGGTTGCTCATGGAGTCCTGAATGAGGCACATTACCTGCATTGTGAGGGAGCGTTAGCTATCGGCACTACAGTCATGTGGAGAGATTTCCCAAGGGTGATCCACCTCGCAGGATCGTCATTGTTGAGGACCCAAATGGCTGGACCAGGTGAAGGGGTCACCCATGTAATACTTGGCTGCGGCAGAAAGAGGGCCATAGGATGGTACTGGACTGCATGTCTGCTTGGGGGGCTGCCAACCAGGATCCTGAACTATTTCATCGTGTGGTGGGTGCAACAACGGACTATACCAGTGCATGCTCCCCAACCTGTCCTGACCTGACTTGATGCTGTGGTGATGGGTGTGGAGATGGGATTTCAAGAAAGGCACAAAGATATGGACTTAGACACAGTTGTTCATGTTTTTATTTCTTCTCATCTTGATTATTGTAATTCTTTTTATATGGGCATTAGTCAATCTTCTCTATAGTGTTTGCAGTTGGTCCAAAAAATGCGTCTCCTGACTGTGGCAAAGAAGACAGGACATAATTCTCGAGTACTGGCCTCTCTTCATCAGTAAAATACAGAATTCAGTTTAAAGGTTTATTATTTATCTTAAAGCACTCAGTGGTTTCACACAATGTTATATCTCAGATCCACTCACCACTTCTCGACCTCTAGACTTTTGAGATTGTCTCACCAAAAACTTCTGTCCATCTGGAACTCTTGGCTGCAGTTTAAGGTTGAATGTGCTGTTTTATCTGTGGCTGCCCCTATTCTGTGGAACAGTCTACCCTTTTACATTTGGTCTTTAAACACTATTGATATTTTGAAATCTCAATTAAAATCTTTTCTATTCTCACTGGCATATGGTAGTAGTGTCATATTTTATTATAGCCTTTTAATAATTTGATAAGACTTGTGTATATGTTTTATTTACTTTCTAGCCACAGAGCCTGTCAGAGCATGTACCTTCAGTGTCTTTCCTCTCTATCTGTGTGTGTGAACATCTCTTCTTCTTTTTTCGAGTGCATTCCCATAAAGCCTGCTTCTCATATTCTGTTATTATTTTCAAAGAACCTTTCACACCTGCTGTCTGGTTTTATACTTGATGTCAGCATTGCAGAGCGCAATGTGCATGCAGCACTGAGGCGAGTAAACATCTGGAAGGCGGCAGGACCAGACGGCATCTCTGGACACCTGCTGCGTTGCTGCACTGACTAGCTGGAGTACTCACCACCATCTTCAACGAGTCTCTAGCACAGTCAATGGTTCCTATGTGCTTCAAAAGATCCACAATCGTTCCTGCTCAAAAGAACAATAAGCCCATGTGCCTGAATGTCTATTGACCTGTTGCACTGACATCAGTAGTCATGAAGGTGTTTGAGAGGCTACTGAAAGACATCATCTCATCCTCCATCCCAAGCTCCAGTACTCTAGTTCGCCTACCATCCTAACAGATCGATGGAGGATGCAATTTCCCATGTACTGCACACCACCCTCAGCCATGTGTACAAGAAACAGGGGAACTATGTGAGATTGTTGTTCATTGACTATAGTTCAGCATTCAATACAATAATACCCTGTGTTTCCTTAAGAGGGATTAGCTCTCTGGAAATGTGTTCTTTTCAATTGTGGTGTTTTAATTAACCTGAATTTATATAATTATAAATAAAAAAGGTATTATCCCCACCCAGCATGCAATATGACGGTTACAAGATTACACGAGAAGTATGAAGGATAATCTAGCTCACTTTACTGACGGGTTCACTCGGTATTACAGACGGGAAGCTTATGACAGACTCTATCAAGCAATGTGGGGGTCTTGATCAACGCAGTCTGCCATCTTTTCGTCGCCACGCTGAAAGGATTTTCACTGGACGGAAGACATAAGCTTCTAAGTGTTGGCCGTAGGTCCATCCTTATATCCTGGTTGCTCCATGTGCAGGCTCCTTCTCTGGATCCAAACAAGGACAGGAAAGGACTCGAACCCCACCTTCAAAAATACAGGAATAGCACAATGCCTAAATACAGTTCTCATTCTCCCAACAAGGAAAGAGGATAGTGTGCTGACAGAAGACAGAAATATACTAGTCTGTATTTAGGCTGACTATTCAATTCTCCAGTTGTCTTTGGCTCTCTAGTCCTGTGCTTGGCTTGGCAATTCTAAATGCTGATGCTGAGCCCCTGTGTACCATACTTGGTCTGCCTGTATGAATGAGTCCATAACAGTGGGCACAGAGAACAGTGACATTAAACTTAATAACAAAACATATTATAACACCCTGTAGGCTGTTTGTGAAACTGAGGGACTTAGGACTCAACAACCGCTTGTGTATGTGGGAGCTGGACTTCCTCACAGGCAGAACACAGGCAGTGAGGGTTGGTAACTGTGTTTTTGCAACACCATCACCATCAACACAGGAGCTCCACAAGGGTGTGTTCTTAGCCCCCGCTATACTCCCTCTACACCCATGACTGCATGGCCTCGTATTCCTCCAACACTATCGTGAAGTTTGCAAATGACACGGTGGTACCGGGCTCCATCTCAAACAACGATGAGATGGCCTACATGGATGAAGTTGCGAACCTGACATTGTGGTGTCAGGAAAACTGCCTCTAGCTCAACATCAGCAAAACCAAGGAGCTGGTGGTGGACTTTAGCAGGAGACAGCAGCGGGACTATAAGCCCCTCATCATTAACGGGACTCGAGTGGAAAGGGTGAACAGTTTTAAATACCTCGGGGTTCACATCTCCGAGGACCTGACATGGTCTGAACACATCCAAGTTCAGACCAAAAGGGCAAAGCGGAGACTCTACCATCTCAGACAGCTTAGGAAGTTTGGGGTCTCTTCGGGGATTCTAAAGACTTTCTACTCTGGCGCTGTGGAAAGTATCCTGACATAGAACATTACATCCTGGTTTGGAAACTGCTGTATTCAGGATCATAAAGCTCTACAGAGAGTGATCCGTGCAGTGGAACGCTGCTGCAGGTCAGCTCTACCATCTATGCAGGACATTTACACCAGAAGATGCAGGTCCAGAGCTCTCAGGATTATCAAAGACTCCTCTCATCCCAGCAATAGCCTGTTTCATCTGTTAAAATCAGGCAAAAGGTTTTGTAGCATCCCAGCCAGGACAGAGAGACTCAGAAGGAGCTTCTACCCTCAAGCCATAAGACTGTTAAATCAGAACATGCCATCTCATGCATGACCCTCCACATACATAGACTGGACTGTAAGTTGTACTATGCCGTCTACCCTTACCTTGTTTTGGAATTGATATGTCATTTAACTATGCACCTGTCTAACTTTGGTTTTGCACAATAATCACTGCACTATTGCACCGTAACACTTAATTCTACTTTATTCACTTAATTTTACTTATTTATTATGTTCTGTTATACTGTTATCTTTCAATCTAGGACTTTTTTGTTAATCTTACTGATTCTTCTAACTTTGCACAGTTTTGATAAGTGGATCAGGATGCATTTCACTGTGTGTTGTCCTGTATAACTATGCATGTGACAAATAAAATAAAGAATCTTGAAAGAATCTTGTATGCGACTGTTTCAGTGCACCTAATACTGTATGTATTTACTCCTCCTCTAGACTGATCAATAAATATGTTTTTTTATTTCTATTTTAACTTTTTATATGTTTAATATATTTATTGCTTTCATTCTATGTTTAATGTACAGCACTTTGGTCAGCAAATTCCAACTCAACTGATAAAAAGATGTACTGTTGTTTGTTATTATGGGATGTGAAGGGTCTTCAGGTATTTGTAGCTTGAAATTCCTAAAGGTAACATTTGTCAAATAAATACCTGATGGAGATTTAAAATCTCTGCCAAAATCTCAAGCTAAAATTTTTTGTTTCAGTTGAACATGACAGATAGCAAAATCATTATTGCGCTTTGCCAATAAATCACAATGTCAGACACAAACTTTTTTTGTCTTTGAGGTATTTGTGCTTTCCTGGTAAATCACAATATCAGACACAAACTTTTTTTGTCTTTGAGGTATCTCAGTGAAAAATTGAACTGCCCCAACAAATTTCCTTGAAGAATAAATGTGACAAATTTCAACAAAATCAGTCCACTGAAAGCTGAAATGTTTCATTTCGACAGACAGGCAGACAGATAGACATGGCAACCACAGTACTTGCTTTTCGCATTTCATGCAAATGCACCTTAAAATGGCTGAAGGCTGTTTTCATGCTGAAAAAATGAGACAGCATCTCAAACAAGCCATTGTTGGAAGTGGGGGGATGTTGGGGGGATTGGGAGGTAATGCAAGTCAAACTCAGGTCATACTCAATCATGCCTAATGCATATATTCCACTGCCATGGTTTACCCTCCTCACAGAGACACAGGGTGTTGGACAGCTTTAACAGAAATATTGCATTCTGTGGCAGTGCATAATAAAACTGCATAATTAAATTTATTTTATCTGCTAGGCTGAAGATGCCACATAATTAATGACCGTGATGAAGCCTGCATGATATTAAGATTACAAAAGAACTGCTGTCTTAGTTCTAACATTTACCTGTGTGTCACACTCTGTTAGGCTTGAGTAAAGTACAGAGCTTTAATCAAATATTAATAAGTTTTCATTTCTTCATGCTGGCACAAAATAGAAAAGAGAACTCATTTGCAAAATGTTGAATTAGCTCAGACATGCTCGCTAGTCACACTCCAGTGATCACATATACACTGCCATTTGTGTGAATTTAGTTTCACTTTCAGAGTTTGATGATGCCAATCAAAGGCAGGATGGTGGCATTACTGTTTAGGAGATCTGCACTCTAATGTGACAGAAAGCACCACTTTAATTTGCCCTACAAGCCATTACTTTTTTGAGCATTGTTTCTTTATGGCCTGGTTATTTAGAAGCAATAAGATCTTAGCCTATGAAGATAAAGAGCAAAGCACAAATTCCACTACTGACTCATTGTGTGCCCAAAAAGCAAGCATGGAATAAGATGTGGTGTATTCACAAGCACTGGAGACATGTTCTGTGAAAAAGAGGTTATAAGAAATAAAAAGTGAGAATTTCATGAGTCTACATAAAGAACATAATTTCAATTGTTCTTTCTTAGAAAGATCATCTGAAGTCACAAATGTCTTTGCTCATTTACTATTTTCTGAAACTTTTTTTAAGTAAATAAAACAAAATAAAGACTTTATCCTCAGGGTGCTTGTATTTAAACTCTGCTATAATGTGCAATGCAATCTATCTATCTATCTATCTATCTATCTATCTATCTATCTATCTATCTATCTATCTATCTATCTATCTATCTATCTATCTATCTATCTATCTATCTATCTATCTATCTATCTATCTATCTATCTATCTATCTATCTATCTATCTATCTATTGTGATGGATGGCCGGCTAAAGTTTCCAGCCCTCACCCCCAGGCCGCCAGGAGGAGCTCTCCCGACAGCATGGAAGTACCCCGAATTCCAACAGGGCCTCATGGACTTTGTAGTTTCTGTGCACAACCCTGCTGAATACCTTGGGGACCACCAGGAGTCGCTGTAGGGAGGCTGATGGACTCCTGGTGGATGTGCCCTATAACCTGGAAGTACATCCTGGTCACATGAACAGGAGAAATGACGTACTTCCAGGTTAAAGAAAAGGACTTTTACCCTGACCCAGAAGTAATAAGGACTTGTGGACTGTTGGGCAGGAACACCTCCGGGTCAGGGGGTATAAAAGGACTCTGGGAAAGCCCAGACACTGAGCTGAGCTGGGAGGTAGGGTGGGTAAGTGTCTGGGAGCGGAGGAGAGAGTATTGTGATTAGTGAGAATTGATTTATTGTATGAATAGTGTGGAGTGGAGGGTGCTTTGTGCCGTTATTATTATACAATAAATAATAATTGTACTTTTACCTGGTGTTTGGAGTGGTACCTGAGGGTTCAAGAGGTTGATAAGAGCCTCTACTGCTACACTATCTATCTATCTATCTATCTATCTATCTATCTATCTATCTATCTATCTATCTATCTATCTATCTATCTATCTATCTATCTATCTATCTATCTATCTATCTATCTATCTATCCATCTAATAGAATGCAATGATTTTCAATTCTCATAAACTCATATTTTATTTAAAATACAACACAGAAAACATATCAATTGTTTAAACTTAGAAAATGTACCATTTTAAGAAAATAATAAGGTCATTTGAAATTTGATGACAGCAACACATCTCAAAAAAGATGTGACTGTGCCATGTTTACAACTGTGTAGCTTCCCCACTTCTTTTAACAATAGTCTGTGAACATATGGGAACTGAGGAGACCAGTTGCTGAACTTTTGGAAGAGGAATGTTATCCCATTCTTGCCCAATGTAGGATTCTAGCTGCTCAACAGTTCTGCTTTGTTGTATCTTAGTTTTATGTTTTCAGTTGGTGAAAGGCATGGACTGCAGAGAGATTCTTGTACTACAAAGCCATACTGTTCTAATAGATGCAGCATGTAGTTTAGCATTGTCTTGCTGAAATATGCAAGGCCTTCCCTGAAAAAGACATCATCTGCATGAGAGCATATGTTGCTCTAAAACCTATGTATATGTTTCAGCATTAATGGTGCCTTTCCAGATGTACAAGCTGCTCCTTCCATAGGCACTAA
This sequence comes from Erpetoichthys calabaricus, assembly GCF_900747795.2. Classification (NCBI taxonomy): domain Eukaryota; kingdom Metazoa; phylum Chordata; class Cladistia; order Polypteriformes; family Polypteridae; genus Erpetoichthys; species Erpetoichthys calabaricus. Next base: position 134,247,001 of record NC_041404.2, on the reverse strand, counting down.
TGCATCCTCATATTATCAGAGAAGGCTTTTGAAATGAGCACTGATAACAAGCCAGATGGTCCCTCTTCCTTTTAGTCCAGAGGGCACGACATCCATATTTTCCCTAAAGAATGTCAAATTTTGATTCATCTGACCACAGAACAGTTTTCCATGACAGAATCAGGCCTGTCTTTAATGCAGTGCTGCCTGAAGGCCCGAAGAACATGACCATCCAATATTGATTTTTGGTCTTGTCCTTTGCACACAGAGATTTCTCCAGGTTTGTGAATATTTTGATGATATTATGAACCGTAGATGAAGACATAATCAAAGTCTTCACAATTTTACATTGAGGAACAGTACTCTGTAGTAGAAGGGCATTGTACAGTGTTAGCCATTATGGATGAAATGAGAAGTCAAGCACAATGACACCTTTTATTGGCTAGCTAAAAAGATTACAATATGTAAGCTTTTGAGGCCACTCAGGTCCCTTCTTCAAGCAAGATGTAAATATCTTTCATATAGTAATCTTTTTAGTTGAGCATTATTCTGAAGTTGTTCCACAATTTGTAGACACAAGTTTTTGCTGATTGGTGAACCTCTGAGAGACTCTGCCTCTCTAAGATGCTCTTTTTATACCCAATGATGTTCCTGACCTGTTGCCAATTAACCAAATTAGTCGCAAAATGTTCCTCCAGCTCTTTCTTTTTATTAGATAGATAGATAGATAGATAGATAGATAGATAGATAGATAGATAGATAGATAGATAGATAGATAGATAGATAGATAGATAGATAGATAGATAGATAGATAGATAGATAGATAGATACTTTATTAATCCCAAGGGGAAATTCACATCATTTAATTTATTGATAGATAGATACTTTATTAATCCCAAGGGGAAATTCACATCATTTAATTTATTATTATTATCTTATTATTAATATTATCATATTACCACCTACTTTTCCAGCCTTTTGTTGCCCCTGCCCAAATGTTTTGAGATGTGCTGCTGCCATTAAATTCAAAATGAGCTAATATTTTTCATGAAATAATAAAATATCTAAATTTCAACATTTCTATGTTTTATTGTGAATAAAATATTTAGTTTATGAGATGTGCAAATCATTGCATTCTCTTTTTATTTACATTTTACACAGCATCCCAATTTTTATGGAATTGGGGTTGAATCTATCTAACATCAACTCTTTTCAATTACATGTTTGGCTGATCATGTATTGTAAAATATTATTTCTCTAGAATATAATTGTATCAGGAGGCACGGTGGCGCAGTGGGTAGCGCTGCTGCCTCGCAGTTGGGAGACCTGGGGACCCGGGTTCGCTTCCCGGGTCCTCCCTGCGTGGAGTTTGCATGTTCTCCCCGTGTCTGCGTGGGTTTCCTCCGGGCGCTCCGGTTTCCTCCCACAGTTCAAATACATGCAGGTTAGGTGGATTGGCGATTCTAAATTGTCCCTAGTGTGTGCTTGGTGTGTGGGTGTGTTTGTGTGTGTCCTGCGGTGGGTTGGCACCCTGCCCAGGATTGTTTCCTGCCTTGTGCCCTGTGTTGGCTGGGATTGGCTCCAGCAGACCCCCGTGACCCTGTGTTTGGATTCAGCGGGTTGGAAAATGGATGGATGGATAATTGTATCAGTCATGTCACTTGCTGGTATTAAACCTCCATCTCCCTACCTTCTCAGTTTCCTGCTGTACTGTTTGTCTACATTGTTGCCTTCATCAGGTTTCTCCTCCTGTAGGGACTGTACAGTAGATTAAACAAAATTGACTGAGTTCATATTTCCTAAATGATTATATTTACAATTATACTGGACAGTAAAGATTTGCTTCCTAAATACATAGATAGATAGATAGATAGATAGATAGATAGATAGATAGATAGATAGATAGATAGATAGATAGATAGATAGATAGATAGATAGATAGATAGATAGATAGATAGATACTTTATTAATCCCAAGGGGAAATTCACATACTTCAGCAGGCAGCATACTGATAAAAAACAATATTAAATTAAAGAGTGATAAAAATGTTGGTGTAACAGACAATAACTTTGTATAAGGTTAACGTTTAACCCCCTGGGTGGAATTGAAGAGTCGTATAGTTTTGGTTTGGTCTTATGGCTTTAGGCCTGCTAATCATAAAAACTGCCTTTAAATTTGCCTGTCTCATACTGCTTTATGCCTATTTTTGTGATTTTCTATCATAAATATACATATAAAGTACACAAAGAACAACTGGAACAACTGTGGTGATCTAAAAGTGACAGCACTGCCACTAGCAATGCAGCTTGGATACACCACATCCTATTGTTTCATTTGCAAATGGGAAAGGCGTGCTAAAGAGTCTCACAACATTAGACAGAACTGGATGCTCCAGGTCAGAAAACAGTGGCACATAAACCACTTGTTGACCCAAAAGAGATATATTGGACCCCCTCTTTATGTAAAACTTTTGACAAATTTCTCAAAAATGAAGAAAAACAAAAGTGAAGGATTTCAATATTCAAGACAGATGTTTCCATGAAAAACTGATATCAAAATTAAGGAAGGCTTTTTTTTTTGGCCCACAACTCAGACACATCATCAGTGACAAATACTGCACTGATCTGGCTGGAGGAAGTTACATGGATGGCACTTAAGGACGTTGAAATTTTTTTTGGGAAGAATAGATCACCATCATAACATCTTTCAAGCATGCAAAAGCCATGAAATGCAACATATTGCTAAAGATTTATTTTCTGTATTCCCATTTGAATATTTTCCATGCTAATCTCGGTGCATTCAGTGACGGACATGGAGAACAGTTTTGGTGGGACATTGTAACAATGGAGAAGTGGTATCAGGGCAGGTTGAATCCATCAATGCTGGCTGATTATTGTTGAACACTGAAACGAGAAGCAGATAAAGAGTACAAATGAAAATCAGTTATAAAACATTTTTAGCAGCAATTCTCAGCATCATTAATTGATTAAACACACTAAATTCAATAAAAGTTCATTTCATGTTTCTCCAAACTCCTATTTGATACAGCCAATCTGAAATTATATTTATTTTCAGTTTGTAATTTTTCAGGTAACAAAACGTTTCATAAAAATTTGTTGTCCAGGATTATGAGTATTATCCTGTACCACAGCATGCACTTGACTGCACAGGGGGCTCCTTCATGGCCAGTTGTCCTAAATGTCTGCTAAGCCTTACTTTTGGCTGTTTTCAAGGGTCATGACTTCATAGGGTCTGCATCAACTTGGGTTTCAATTTTTGTTGTTCACCCCGCCTTACTTTCAAGGGTTGTATGCAGTCTGTTCCAGCAATTTATTAGCCTAACGAATCAGAGTTGGATCCCGGAAACAACAGGTACAGCACGGTTACCAACCCCACTCACTTGCACAGGGCCAGTCTTGAGTGAACCTTCCCATTCATGTCCTTTATATGTGTGTGAAAATCTAAATGAACGCAGGGAGAACATGCAGACTCTATAAAGGCAGTGTACAAGCCTGGAAAAGGTCCAGACCTTTGCAATCCACTTTGCCACCACACCACTTCTCCCCAAACCATTTTTTTCAAATATAAATTTGCCTTCAAAATGAGCTAAGATGAGGTGATTAAAGGTCTTTCATCAAAGGAGGACACTGCACTTTCTGCTCCACATACATACTAACATGCCACATATCAGCTTATTCCATGTGACATTACTGGGCCATCCTTCCGAGTAATGGAGACATATAATAGGAGGCCTCCTTTACGGATTATGTGCATGCAGATACTGAAGAAAAACATAATGAAGACACTGAAACTCAGTTAAAAAGAAAAAAACAAGTTATTTTAGTGTGCTTCAGAGAGCTAAATTAATCTTAGAATCCCACAGTTCTCAAGCACAAATGTCACCTCAGGGACAGACTTTGAAAAGACATGTGGATTTCAACTAATTATTTGAATATGTGGGCGCTCAGTGACTACCACAGAGAACTGTCCTTGAGTCGGCTTCACTGAGGGGTCGGTTCGGGTTGTCAGGAAAAAGTCAATGCATTTTATAATTCTATGATGACAAAAAATGACCTGTATTAACTTGTTCTTCAAGATGTTCAGACATAACTTTGAAACATTTAATAGCTCTCAACAATTCAGGCTAGGAAAAATGTGATATAGAACTGTTTTGATGGAATTACAGTAAGTCGAAGGTCTACTAAAGTGCTAAATGGTGCAGCTGAGACTGCATATGAGGCTGGAGGACTAATGTGCAGGGGGGTGGATACTGCAGGCCCGGTATATTTAAAAATAGAGATTGGGTTAAGACAGGTGACATGCTTGACTGACAGGAAGCTGATTGGGTCTTGAAGTTTATGAAGGGCTTAAGGCCACCTAAGAAAGTGGGCATACTGTGACCTGGCAGCTTGGGGACTTTACAGGGCCGATGTCTGACACAGCAGTTTGGTTTCCATAAAAGGCCTATGTCTAAAGGTGCTCATTGAATACTGGGTCAGTAGGAGAGGTTAAGACTCCCTTGAAAAGAAATGGTTTGGACAGGATTCAAGAGAAAGAGAGCCTGAGTTTAAATTGAGTGCTTTCTAGTCTACTTTAAATATTTTATGTAAGCATACAAACAGCCCAGTGGGGTAGTGAGGGGCTAACTTCATGTACAGGGGCTATAATAGTCCGTATTTGTTTATGCATTACTTCTTCATGTTCCATAACACTTTCCCTTCACATCTCTTCTAGGCTAGTGTTTCTCGACATTGAGAAGGCTGGCAATTGGGGGTTGCTGTTGTTGGGTGCATAAGTAGGTCATGGTAGGCCATCTACAGTAAGTGATTGACAGAGCTGCACACCTCATTCAGCACAGACACTTTTCCAACATTGTTCAACCGGCCCTAAGAACTCCTCTTCTTAAGAGGCCACATCTTGTTTCATCTCAAGTAGGTAATTACAGACCATTCTCTCTCCTCTTCTCTCCCTGGAATGTACTTTCTGTAACCAGGGTCCTCGTATAAATGTTGCATACACACACAAATGTTGCGCATACTTGTTTCCATGTTCACTTCGATAAGTATAAAAGCTAAACATTTTCACGGCAGCCTCACACAGTACGTACACAAGTTTCAGCTCGGTTTTGCAAATGGGCGGCCCCCAGCGTCAAAGCAGTGCTACTGTTTCTGTGTGGTATCCCTTTCTTTTTTAAATTCACATCCATGATGCGGGATTTATCAAATAAATCAAAATTAATTGCATATCCTTTACAAATGTAATTCACTTGATTGTAATAATTCTGTAACAATATAATGGTGCATGAAATGGCCAAACTATTCTAACTACCGTAAGCTGCTTTAGCTTTGTTAGAAGAAATTACAAATGGAAGAATTAGAAGAGAGTGCAAATTTACACAATTGTTATCTCCGACCATGCCCCTCTAGTCTTGGATCTAAAATCATTAAGCCCCTCACACTCACCTCGTAGATGGCGTCTTAACCCTCTTCTATTAGCAGACGAGAACTGCATAGAATTTATATCCAAACAAATCAGCTTCTTCCTAGAGACAAACACGCCCACAGAGGTTTCTGCAGGAACACTCTGGGAAACTCTAAAGGCCTTCTTAAGAGGACAGATTATTTCATATCTTTCCCACAGAAATAAATTAGAAACCAAGAAACTGTCAGAGCTAAGAAGCGAAATTACAAAATAGATGAAGAACAAGCCAGGCGTCCAAGTGAAGCTCTTCACAGGAAAAGGCAGGCCCTGCATACAGAACTCAACATCTTAACAACTAAAGAAACTGAACAACTTATTTATAAGTCAAGACATCATTACTATGAACACGGAGAAAAAGCTAATAAGCTTTTAGCTCAACAAATTCACAAACAAGAAGTTCGCAATGCAATACCAGTAATCACCAACACGAATGGAGAAGAAATCATTGACCATAAAAATATAATGCACGCATTTAGAGATTATTATAAATCTTTATATTCTACTGAGTTCAAAGAAGACAACACACAATCTAAAGCATTTCTGGATACATTACAGACACCACAAATAGCTGCTTTAAGTGCTGAGGAACTGGATAAACCTCTGACGCTAACAGAATTACTAGATGCTATAAAGTCACTTCAAAGCGGGAAATCAGCAGGCCCTGATGGTTACCCCGTAGAATTTTATAAGAAATTCTCCACTCAGCTAGCTCCCCTCTTATTGGCAACATTTACAGAAGCTAGAGACAACCAAATACTACCTCAAACATTTTGTCAAGCATTAATCACCATCTTTGCTAAACAAAATAAGGCCTTGTTACAATGTGCATCATACAGACCAATTTCACTCCTGAATAATGATGTTAAGATACTCTCAAAAATTCTAGCTAGAAGGATGGAGAAAGTGCTGCCCTCGGTAATATCACAGGATCAAACTGGATTTATTAAAGGCCGACACCTATCTTCCAATCTCTGACGCTTGTTTAATGTTATATATTCACCAGCAAAATCAAACACCCCAGAGATATTACTATCATTAGACGCAGAAAAAGCATTTCATATGATTGAATGGAACTACCTTTTCACTGCATTGGGGAAATTTGGGTTTGGCCCGAATATTTGTGCATGGATCAAACTACTGTATACCAATCCAGAAGCTTCAGTTTGTATTAACAACATTTGTTCAGACTACTTTAAGCTAGAACGCGGTACCAGACAAGGATGTCCCTTGTCACCACTGCTGTTTCCAATCGCCATTGAACCACTGGCGGTTCACTGTCGAAATTCTTATCAGATAAAGGGGATTATCAGAGAAGGACTGGAACAGAAAATTTCTCTATATGCAGATGATATAGTTTTATATATATCAGACCCAGAAAACACTGTGCCTGCAGTTTTAACAGTACTCACAGAATTTCCAAAGATATCCGGTCTCAGAATTAATCTGAATAAAAGTATACTCTTTCCAGTGAACTCACAAGCATATAATATTAGATTGGACACCCTACCTTTTACCATAGCAGATCAGTTTAAATACCTAGGGGTAAATATCACAAGTAAACATAAAGCTCTTTATGAACAAAATTTTACCGTCTGTATGGAAAAAATTAAGCAAGACTTGCATAGATGGTCAACCCTTCATCTCACTCTAGCCGGAAGAATTAACGTTGTTAAGATGAATATCCTTCCTAAACAATATATATCAATAAATCGTTTTTTAAGCAATTAGATTCAACAATAACCTCATTCATTTGGAACTCAAAACACTCACGTATCCGAAGAGCGACCCTACAAAGACCTCAGGCAGAAGGTGGCATGGCTTTACCTAATTTTCAGTTTTATTACTGGGCAGCAAACATACAAGCCATAAAAACCTGGACACAAAAAAATGAACATACACAGGCTTGGTTCTCAATAGAAGTAAAATCCTGTAGTACTTCTTTATACTCCCTGCTCTGTGCTCCAATAAATGCAATTTATCGCAAATATACTAATAACCCAATTGTGCTTTACTCACTCAGAATATGGAACCAACTTAGGAAGCATTTTAAGATGGAAAATCTTTTATCTGTGGTACCTCTGCAAGAGAACCACCTCTTTCAACCCTCGCAGACATATCCAGTTTTTAATACCTGGAAAAGTTTTGGGATTAAAATGCTCAGAGATCTTTATATAGACAACATATTTGCATCTTTTGAACAATTACGTTCCAAATTCGACCTCCCAGCTACACATTTCTTTAACTATCTTCAAATTAGAAATTTTGTTAAACAGAAACTGCCCGATTTTCCTCACCTCGTACCCTCCACCATGCTGGAAAAAATACTGCTCAATTTCGAGGAATTAAACACCATTTCTGCTTTATATAAAATCTTATTAGAGTCCCTACCTTTCAAAGACCCAAGAGGACATTGGGAAGAAGATCTCTTAATCAATATATCAGAAAAGGAGTGGAAGTTAGCAATGCAGAGAATTCACTCGAGCTCCATATGCGCAAAACATAGAATTATTCAACTAAAAATTATATATCGAGCTCATCTGTCTCGCTTAAAACTGTCCAAAATGTTTCCAGGGCAAGATCCAACCTGCGAACGCTGCAACCAAGCTCCTGCCTCACTGGGTCACATGTTTTGGGCCTGCACTAAACTAACATAATTTTGGACCAAAATTTTTAAGTGCCTTTCAGACAGCCTTGGGGTCACAATCCCTCCTAACCCATTAACAGCTGTGTTCGGTGTTCTTCCAGACGGATTTGAAGTGAAGAAGGACAAGCAAACGGTGATTGCATTCACTACACTTTTGGCACGCAGACTTCTTTTGTTAAATTGGAAGAATCCTAACTCTCCTCTGATAACTCAGTGGGAAACCAATGTTTTATATTATTTGAAATTGGAAAAAATCAAATTCTCAGTTAGAGGATCCATGCAGATTTTTTTCAAAACCTGGCAGGATCTAATCAATATTATTTTAGAATAAGAGAAATAACTATTACCGCATTTATTTCCCTTCTCCGTTTTTTTATTTACCTATATATATTTCTTCCTTTCTTTTGTTTATTGTTGCCTTATTAAAAAGCCCTAAGCAATTCTCCTTTGGCTAAGCTCTCCTTCTCAGGGCTGGGGTTTGATTTGTCTTCAACCTTTTTTTTGTTATAAATTGATCTATTTGTATGGAATGATTACAATACAATTAATAAATAAAATTTAAAAAAAAAAATTTATAGATGATGATGACTTGCTTCTATGTTGATTTTGATTTCCAAGAGCTTCTTGTGCTTGCTGCCTCAAAGCCTTGTAGGTGGCCCACAGGCACGCATGTGTATCAATATTTAGAGAACTTTGGTCTCTTTTTATTGGGATACAGGTTTCTCAGAATATGCACTTATCAGTCCTTCAGATTTTTTACTGACAAATTGCAGTGCATGGAAGCAAGGAAAATGGAGTCTATCCCAGCAGCATGTGCTGTAGACTGGAATCAGTCCTTGACAGGATGCCAGTCCCATCACAGGGAATACTGACTCACATGGGGCAAATTTAGTAATTATTTCACTTAACAAGCAAATCTTTGGCATGTGGTATAAGAAAAGGAATACTTGGAGGAAAACCTCACAGAAAGTGACAAGCCTAGGATTGGAGCTGAAGTCCATGCTGCTGTGAGTCCACGGTGCACACCACTCACCAGTGTGCCACCCTTCATCAATGCACTGAATCCATAAACAACTTAATTAAACAAACAAAAAAAAACACCTTTCAAAAATTAAAAAAGTTAGCCTAGGGCGGAGGAGAAGTGCTATTTATTTTATAAAGTACGTGGCCTCAAAGGAGACGCTTTGTCAGGCCAAACAAATAAATCATTTCATGTTGGAAGAAATCCTTGAGGCCAATTGCAGAAGCTGGTGAAAATTAAGTTTTAAAACGAAAAGCTCAAAGAGCTCAGTCTGGCAGTGAATCACTCTGTGGTTTCATCTGCTCAATCAGATCTTCCTAAGGGACATGATTTGAAAAGGGAGACAAGACTGTTGTGTTGTGGAAATATGCCAGTGCCAGATATTCCACTGAACCTGTTTCAGTGGAACTCAAAAGATTAGACAAAAAGGTACCATTGTTTAATCTTCATTATTACTTGAAGTAAAATCCTGGAAAGTTTAGTCATATAACTGGAATTTGACTTAGCAGACAGGCCCATGGATGCATCAAACTGGAAAATATTAAAATGTATTGTTACATTTATTGCAGTTAAAGTGCTCCACATGTAAAATTAAAAGTATTTCAGATGTTCTAAACTCAAAGCTGAAAAGTGGAAAGTAAAGGGACTCACTGAGTGACTGAGAGATGGACACTGAACTAGCAACCTAATGCTTCACACTTCAACATGTCAGCCACTAGGTGCACACTCCACCTGTTTATGCCTAAGACACTTTCATTTATTTATGGATAGGGGGCCGGAAGTTTGGGGCTGATACTTTGGTACTGGAGCCTACCTGAGCAGAATCACACACAAGGCAGGAGATATGCCTTTAGGAAATGCCAGTCCATCACCAGATATGCTGGATCACCTTATCCCACACAGACCAATATAGAATTGTCAATCGACATAACCTACTTGACTTCTCTGTGTGGAATAAAAGCATCCGTAAAGGCACAAAAAGATTGTGCAGACCCCATACAGAAAGCGACTAAGCTAGTAATCAGGGAGCATAAAACTACACATTTTATATAAATCAAGCATTTATTTTTTCTAAAGCAGTAAATGGATAGAAATATTTAAATGCTCCATCCCTTCATGTAGTTTCAGACCTACTTAACCATTTCAATGTTGTGCTAAACCAGTGGCTGGATTTTAAGAAGCTCCCGTGGAGAGAGTAAAGGCGGCCCATGGACAGTGAGAGAGATGCCTGTATTAGGAGAGATTGGCGCTGGGAGCACTGTGTGCTGTGCGGGACTGTGTCTATTGGAGTCTTGGACATTCGGGTGAAGAGAGGGGCGGAGCTGTCAACTGATCACCACCTAGTGGTGAGTTGGCTTCGATGGTGGGGGAGGATGCCGGTCAGGCCTGGTAGGCCCAAACGTGTTGTGAGTGTCTGCTGGGAACGTCTGGCAGAGCCCCCTGTCAGAAGCAGCTTCAACTCCCACCTCCGGCAGAACTTCAACCATGTCCCGAGGGAGGTGGGGGACATTGAGTCCGAATGGGCCATGTTCCGTGCCTCTATTGTTGAGGCGGCTGACCGGAGCTGTGGCCGTAAGGTGGTTGGTGCCTGTCGTTGCGGCAATCCCCGAACCCGTTGGTGGACACCGGCGGTGAGGGATGCTGTCAAGCTGAAGAAGGAGTCCTACCGGTCCCTTTTGTCCTGTGGGACTCTGGAGGCAGCTAATAGGTACCGGCAGGCCAAGCGGAATGCAGCTTCGGTGGTTGCTGAGGCAAAAACTCGGGCATGGGAGGAGTTTGGGGAGGCCATGGAGAACGACTTTCGGACGGCTTCGAGGAGATTCTGGTCTACTGTCCGGCGTCTCAGGAGGGGGAAGCAGTGCAGTGTCAACACTGTATATGGTGGGGATGGCGCGCTGCTGACCTCGACTCGGGACATTGTGGGTCGGTGGGGGGAGTACTTCGAAGACCTCCTCAATCCCAATAACATGCCTTCCAATGAGGAAGCAGAGCCTGGGGACTCGGAGGTGGGCTCCCCCATCTCTGGGACTGAGGTCACCGAGGTGGTCAAAAAACTCCTTGGTGGCAGGGCCCCGGGGGTGGATGAGATACGCCCGGAGTTCCTCAAGGCTCTGGATGTTGTAGGGCTGTCTTGGTTGACACGTCTCTACAACATCGCATGGACATCAGGGACAGTGCCTCTGGATTGGCAGACTGGGGTGGTGGTCCCCCTCTTTAAGAAGGGGGACCGGAGGGTGTGTTCCAACTACAGAGGGATCACACTCCTCAGCCTCCCTGGAAAAGTCTATTCGGGGGTTCTGGAGAGGAGGGTCCGTCGGATAGTTGAACCTCTGATTCAGGAGGAACAGTGTGGTTTTTTGTCCTGGTCGCGGAACAGTGGAACAGCTCTACACCCTTAGCAGAGTCCTGGAGGGAGCATGGAAGTTCGCCCAACCAGTCTACATGTGTTTTGTGGACTTGGAAAAGGCTTTCGACCGTGTTCCTCGGGGAATCCTGTGGGGGTTGTCCGGGAGTATGGAGTACCGGACCCCCTGATAAGGGCTGTTCGGTCCCTGTACAACCGGTGTCAGAGCTTGGTCCGCATTGCCGGCAGTAAGTCGAATCCGTTTCCAGTGAGAGTTGGACTCTGCCAGGGCTGCCCTATGTCACCGATTCTGTTCATAACTTTTATGGACAGAATTTCTAGGCGCAGCCAGGGTGTTGAGGGGGTCCAGTTTGGTGGACTCAGGATTGGGTCACTGCTTTTTGCAGATGATGTTGTCCTGTTTGCTTCATCAGGCCGTGATCTTCAGCTCTCTCTGGATCGGTTCGCAGCTGAGTGTGAAGCGGCTGGGATGGGAATCAGCACCTCCAAATCCGAGACCATGGTCCTCAGCCAGAGAAGGGTGGAGTGCCCTCTCAGGTTTGGTAGCGAGATCCTGCCTCAAGTGGAGGAGTTCAAGTATCTCGGGGTCTTGTTCACGAGTGAGGGAAGAATGGAGCGTGAGATCGACAGGCGGATCGGTGCGGCGTCCGCAGTGATGCGGGCTCTGCATCGGTCTGTCGTGGTGAAAAAGGAGCTGAGCCATAAGGCAAAGCTCTCAATTTACCGGTCGATCTATGTTCCTACCCTCACCTATGGTCATGAGCTATGGGTATTGACCAAAAGAACGAGATCGCGAATACAAGCGGCTGAAATGAGTTTCCTCCACAGGGTGTCTGGGCTCTCCCTTAAAGATAGGGTGAGAAACTCAGTCATCCGGGAGGGGCTCAGAGTAGAGCCGCTGCTCCTCCGCATCGAGAGGAGTCAGATGAGGTGGCTCGGGCATCTGATCAGGATGCCTCCTGGACGCCTCCCTGGTGAGGTGTTCCGGGCACGTCCAACCGGGAGGAGGCCCCGGGGAAGACCCAGGACACGCTGGAGGGACTATGTCTCCCGGCTGGCCTGGGAACGCCTCGGGATTCTCCCGGAAGACCTAGAAGAAGTGCCCGGGGAGTGGGAAGTCTGGACATCTCTGCTCAAGCTGCTGCCCCCGCGACCCGACCTCGGATAAGCTGAAGAGAATGGATGGATGAATGGACGTATAAGTCAGGGTCTGATTTTATGATCGATTTTTCGGGTTTCAAGACCCAACTTATACGTACGTATATACAGTGATCTGGAACTTAAGAGTTCTGCTTTCCTTTTGGATGGATTCGAATCTCAAAGAATGTCATTAAAATCTCTTTGAGTTAGTAAATGTGGTTCAGAAGACAAGTATGAAGTTTCAAAGGCTGGGTCATGTTTCATATCATCATCACAATACTCTGCAGGATCTTTCTTAGGTGCATTTAAGCAGTCACTTGAGAAAGTTGAACTGGAAAGTTGCAAATGTGACTCCAATTAGTGTTACTTCTGTACCATGCAAAATTCCAAAAACTGCAGTCCACCTTAATAAAGTGATAAGTGTCTGCGTGTCTGTCTGTGGGTCCATCCACTTGCTTTGTCTGTGTCATTCCAAAGGATGACACATCACAAACATTTGTAGTAACAAAATGCACTTCATTTGTCATTCAAATAGATGACACATCACATACATTAACACTACTTTTACAAACAGAGACTTATGCACTGCAAATATTAGCGCTGAGGTCTATGTTGATTAATTAGACTTCAACCCAACTTAGACAGGCAGCACAAGTAGCAAGAAATAAATTACAATAGTACCTATATGAAAATAACATACCAAATAACAGCCAGCATGGGTTTATGAGAGGAAGATCATACCAACCCAATTTTTTTTAGAGTTTTTGAATCTGCAACTACAAAAGCAAAGCATATGATGCAACTTACTTTAACACTGAAAAAGTCTTTGACACAGCCCCACACCAGAGATTAATTCTGTAACTAGAAGCATTAGAATTCAGAAGCAACCTACAAAACTGAATCTCATGCAGGAGACAAAGGGCACAGATAGGAGAAGAATGTTCCATGTGGAGTAAGGTCATCAGAGTCCCCAGGGGTCTGTCCTTGGACCTTTACTTTTTCTGATTTACATTAATGACAAAGACTGTGGTGTAGTTAGTAAGCTTGAGAAATTCGCAGGTCAGGTCATGTTGAGGAATGTGCACTGGTACAGCTGCACACACCACATGACGGTCCAGTCCTACCCCACCAGGACTGAATAATCTATCTGCTGCAGCCAGGTGTTACGTGGGTGTTCCCTTGACCTGGTCTAGCCGCTCGGGTCCTCGTGGAATTACACCACAAGGCCGTAGTGCTGTAACTGACACTCCCTCACAATGCAGGTAAAGTGTCTCATTTGGGACATTTGCAGATGGCAATAGAAGTGGAGGAATTGCAGACACTGAGGACGCAGCAAAAGAATTTAAAAAGACTTGGTCAAGCTTCAGAAGTGAAAGAACACTTGGCAAATGCATTGTAATGTAGAAAAGTGAAAAGTAAAACACATGGGCAACAGAAACATCAGTTACAAATACAAGATGGGAGACACTGTCATACAGGAAGCAACCTTTAAAAAGCATTTAGCCTTTTATGTTGACACAACTTTTTCATCATTTAAGCAATGTACAGAAGTGATTAAAAAGGCAAATAAAATTTTAGGTTATATCATAAAAAATGTTGAATATATAGTAAGTCAAGGGGCGTTATGCTCAAACTACATAATGCTCTAGTGAGACCACATCTGGAGTATTGTGTGTAGTTCTGGTCTCCATGCTATAAGAAAGACATAGTAGCATTTGAAGCAGTGCAGACAACAGCAACCAAGTACATCCCAGGACTTAAGGACAGGCTCAGAGAATTAAATCTGTTTAGACACGAGCAGAGGAGACTGTGTGGGGACCTAATCCAGGTCTTCAATATTCTCAAAAGCATTGATGAAGCAGATCCAGCAGAATTCTTTCTTTCAACAAAATGGTGAAATACATACTCGAAGATACCAATAGAAATTAAGTGGAAGTGCATTTAGGACTGAAGCTGGGAAGCAGTTCTTTATGCAAAGAGTTGTGGAAATCTGAACAAACCATAAGCCTTCTATGGACTTCTATGAGAAGGGAAAAGTGATAGATTTCTATTACAAATGAGAGCACTTTGACTTTAAACATTTAAATGGCAGCACACAATTTTGATTTTTCGAATATTTGGCATGACTATTCTCCTACTTCATGATGTAAATCATTACATTTTTTATGAACACCATGAATTACGATTTCTTATGCTAGTTCAAACTGTTTTTGCCTTTTGTACAAATGCACATAGGAAATCATACTCGATATGTCCTGTCATATACATGAAACATAGTACAGGTCACCATATACAACACACAACAAAATAAACGCAAGACAATACAAGTGTGGTACAGAACAGTTACATGACTAGTTGGTGTGTTGATGGTGTTTAATACTTGTTTAATGTACAGTTTACTTATTCTAACTGTGGAGCATATTATTAAGAAGACAGACTGCAGAGGGGTAAAAACTTCTTGAACCAAGAGGTGCTAACATACCTACAGCTTGACTTCAGTTTGGAAAAGAGGGGCAGTGGGGTCAAAATGGGGCAGAATAGCATCAATCCTATTTCTGCAGCTTTTGCTATCTGTGTACTCAATAATGGGAAGAACAGAGCCAGACTATGATCCCTCCCGTCAATTCAATCTCAATGATGCTGAGGTAGACGTTTGCCAGTATTTGTTTCTGCATGCCACACGTCTTCAAGCATCGAAGGAAGTGTAGACACTGCTGGGCTTTTCTGATGAGGGCAGTGGTGTTTTGTGACCAATGAGGCGACAAAATATAAATCATTCTTAACAGCACATGCCTGAGATTCTCATGTATTTCAGGTTAAATTGTATGCATTTCAATATAGGTGGCAGATCATATGCTTCATCTCTATTTCACAGTACATATCATCTCTCCCAGACCTGGTTTAGCACTTAGATTTATATTTTAAGATTGTATGATGGTGCAGTGTGTACTGCTCCTCAAATCCCAAGATCGTGGTTAGACTTTTAACACGGTCAGTGCCTGTGCAGCATTTGCACCTTTCCCATGTCCTAATTAGTTTTTACAAGTTCTTTTGTGTTCCTCCCATATAATGAAAACATCTTTGGGTTAATTTGGTGTGCTTTAAGGATAAGTATGTGTGGCTGTGCACCTGAGTCTGCTCTGAAATAGACCAGTGTCTTTTCTACAATTTGTTTTACTGGCCCTGACTTCACTTGGATAAAGTAGAGTCGGTAAATATGTTCTTTATCTTACACCAACATTAGCAAGAAAGGTGTTATTGTAAGCGCTAAGCTAATCAGTTAAAAGTCCAACTAGCAACATCCACTCGTCGTTATATTTAAAATGAACACCCACAATCTTTTACTCATTTAGCTGACACCTTTACCCAAAGTGACTTACAACAATTATGGTATAATTGGCTACATTTCTGTTGGTTTTCCAATTGGAGCACAGGATGGTCAAGTCGCTTGCCTGTGGCGTAGCAATGGATTGTGCAGATTTTGCAAAGCACAAGGGCCTACGAGCTTGGGGGGCACAATCCGGTCCAGGCCATATAGAATTAAAAAAATAATTTGAATAACTTAAATCACTTGCACAGTTCATTGCGTTAATAATTCACAGTTTCAGTGACATGTTTGCACCATCACCAGGTAAATCCAATCCAATCCATGATGAAATTACGTATTTGGCAGGCCTGCCATTTACGTGAATTTAGACTTCGGGAGTTCAGAGGCTCAGAGCTTAATCTGAGGCACAACACATCCTAGTCCTCCTTATGAAGAGGTGCACATTCCCAACTTTGGCAACTTTTGGCATGCCATAGCAGACGTGAACAGAAGAAGTTTTGAAGGACGTCACATGAATAGTGTAAATATACATTATTATTGTAAATAACTGTTACTTTTGTACTTTGATTTGATGTCAATGGTTCTTGAAATTTTAACTCATAAACAGTAAATCTTAGCAATTCTGTTGTTAAGTTATGGTCCCCATTAGTCGGGAAATACCAAATATTTGAACAATTTGTATCTTTTTATACTCTCGGATCATTATAAGAGTGGTACTGCTAAATGTAAGGCATGCCTCAACAGGAATTGAAGAGCGTTACGCTTACCTTTCTCAAAATAGAGCAAGGGCCAGTGGTAGGAACTGAGAATGCTGATGCTGGTGAATCGTCACAATGGCCGCAAGAAGATTATGCAGACAGTACAGTGAGTGAAATGGTTGCAACTTACAAAGGCTTCAGATCAGTTGCTATCTACCTATAACCGTTAAAAATGGAGAAACTACTAAAGACAATCAAGCAATATATATGACAAAGCAATCTCCTACCAACAAGGCAAATTCCTTGGAACCATTGACACCTCACTTTATGATGTCTATTTTCTCAGAACTTGTGTAAAACAGGTTGATTGTGTAATAATATCCAGTCAGCCGGTGTTATCGTTTTAATTTGTTACAAATTGAAATTGCTTCATTTTTTAGCATAGAACAGTTTTAACTTTCTAGCTTATGTTACATTTTAATCATCTTCCTTCGCAAAGTTGTCTTGGAAAAGTAAGCGGGTCCACATTTTACATATATTCATGCACTACTACTACTACTACTACCCACACCTCTCACATTCCATTTCCACAATTTACTTTATTTTTGCTAACTTACAGCTGCTGTAATAAAGCGATTAAACAAGTTATTACAAATTCTATTTAGAGAGCCGGTTTGTTTGTCACCAGCGTGTGATCTGATAGTGATATGGTCATGGACACCACTGCCCAACTGGCCCCTAGAATGATCTAGTTGCGAATAATTTACTAACAGTTATGCTAGACAGGAGGAGCCCACCTGAGTGCACTGCACAGGGACCTTCAGCATGCTAGCTACGCCACTGTCACTTGCTCATCACACAGTATCATTTGCCAGATTTGAACCCACAATCTCAGCGTTTGAAGTCCAAAACCTTAACCACCATACCACTGCCTGCCAGTCACTTTATGAATGTTACAAGAAAACATTGTTCTCAATCTTACGAAACAAAGCTGGGCTGCTGTATTTTTTAACTATCAATATATCCATTTCAGCTTTGACAATTTCTTTAACAAAGGATACAATAATGAATGATGACCCAGTTTGCTGTAATTAAATTTAACGAGAGTTCTTGATGCTCTGTCAGTGACTGGAATTTGTTTCTTTCCCAAGTGACAGGCTATATGTCTCAATTTGCAGACGGATGACACGTCCATGATGTTCAAGGATTTACGATGGATAATCAGCTTGATTATGCGCTTACTTATTTGGGCATCAATATATATTCATTTCAGTCAGGAAGCTTATTTATGGCATTTGCATTATTTTACGCACATATTGCATTATTTCACATGTCATATTTTGCATGCTTGCAAAATAACATAAACTTATTTGCCAAATGATCTGATTAATTTTTGTTGTATGGCATAGATAAGCTCCCTTATGTAAAAACAAATTATATTTGTGAAGAAGAAAATGATTACGTTGCACAACTTCTGGGATGCATTGTCACTGTATAATCTGCTCAATAGACTGTGAACTGGGGTGGCACAAGCAGCTGATAGCACCTCTGCCCAGTCAGATTCCATATCTGTGTGGTTCTCTTTTGGGATCTGTCTGTTTCCCTGTTGAGTGTTAGGTTCCCATGTGACCCTTTATGTCAGCCATTGCTGCTGTTTGAGAGAGAGTGCCCTGACTGCACTGACATGGACTCCTAGATCGGTTTTTGCCTCGCACCCAGCAGTACTGGGATAGACGCTGGCCTCCCATGACCGTGTAGCATAAAATTGGATGGATCACTGGCATTGCACATTCCCCATCCTTTCTGAATAATGGAGACTCAATCATTCTTTGTTTTGATATCTGTTATACTGTTGAAAAAGACTTGGAAAAAGAAGCTCTCTGGACTGGGACTGAAGAGGCAAGTTGCGGTGAGGCAGTTAGGTAAATCACAACGCATGGTAGGTCATAAAGAGATGTTGGTTCTTCTTTGTATTTTTAGGTGTATTGGCATATAATTCAAAAAGCACCTACTTCAATGGCCATGTGTGACTCTCTGTCTGTCTGTAAAAACAGCTCGGCTCCCAGTAGGCCAGACTGTTGAAATGTGGCCAACTTATTCTTCAAGGAAAGTTGTCGGGAAAGTTAATTTTTTGTTGCGGTATAATTAATATAGCATGTTACACACATTTTTGAAATTTCAAAATCTACCATTGAAAAGCATTGGCAAATGTGAGACCTTATCTATCTTAAAACAGAGAAACATTCTGTGTGACTTCAATGTCAAATTATTTTACTGTTTCTTTTTTACCTTGCGTATTTTTTATATTTTTGTCTTTTGTTGGTTTCACGGCCACTCCTGATGATAAAACAGTGAAACACTTGCTGTCACACCTTGAGATGGGGCGGAGTCAGATGTGGGTGGAGTTGCATGACTGAGTGTTACCATATAAAGAAGGTGTGATGTTAGATGTGTAGTTAGAATTGAGCAGATGGCAGCATTCCTAAGTCCCAGTATGGCACTATCTGGACAAAGAAGAAGAAGAAGACGAAGAAGATTAAGAAGAAGAAGTAGAAGAAGATGTGTAGTTATTTGTTCAAGTTGCTAATAATGATATTCTTTATTTATTCAGTATAATGGAAAATGATATTGTTTATTTATTCACCACTGTACAACATTTAATTTTTTAAAGCTCATCAATATTAATCCTTTAAGAATTGTACTTTATGGGCTTTTAATTTGATCTGAAGTACATAATTTTTGTTTTCACATGGATGAAATGTTGGATTCCTATAACGCAAAAATGCTGCTATGTCTTTGCTAAATGTGAACAGTTAAGACAAACATATAAATATATTTTAAAGTGACCAGGCTAGCTTTATTATTGTATAGATAAGGAAAACAATTCATGAGAACAATTAATCAAACTCAGTTTGTGGTTTCCTTAACTGTCGAGCCACATGGAATGCTGTCTTTTAGGAACCAGTGTTAGATCAGGACTAATTAATCATTTCTCTGGTCAACAAATATTGTGTATCTTGCTTTGATTATTGGTTCATGTATAGCCATGTATTACATAATACTAATGGATATGAGAGGGCGGACATAAACCTTTAATATTGACAACTCAACACTCACAAGTTTATTCAAGACTTAGGGCCTTGAATCCATTGATGTACTATAATATAAGACCTCCTATTTGACAATTGTCTAATGTGGCTCTCTTTTTCTTCCACAAAGGTAAGCATCATCCCTCACTATATCAGAATACAGATGGAGGTCTTGTTATATTTCAACAGTCTGCCTCCATCTCACCCTGCACTTACTGTATCTCTGAAGCTGCATGACATCTTAGTGCAAACCTCAGCCACAGCAGCTCACCTGAAGTCAAAGTGGGTAAGTGACATGGTGCTCATGGCCAGAAAAATAAAAAAATAAAAGCAACTTGTGTTACGTAGAAATGAATGAAGCACGGCTTGGTGACACTTTATACTACAGTGAGTAAACATCCACATAGTATATCTGTTAAACTAAAGATTATAACGGTTCGATATTTCTCCGACACTGAAGTTTATTGGAGAAGTGTCACAAGGATCTACTATCTCTCCAGATGTAGCCTTCAGCTCAGATTTTAAATTTCCATTGGGTATTTCTTGGAACAATTTAATATTTAAGAAATTTGAGCTACAATTAGCCACAGACTATCGACATCTGGTAAATAACAATAGCATGTGAATCTTGAGCCGGAATCTGCTGTTTAGGAAAACAATTCAAGCCATGATATTGTGAAATGTAATGAAAAAATATATTTTATGTACACTACTAGTGCATATAATTACATTCTGTTATCACTGTAAGTTTTGAATATGACTCACTTTTACAAAATAACATAACAAAAATTGTAGTAACACCTTTTCATAAACTGACTACAAATTTTAAAAATACTGCAACTTTCAAACCAGCTAACCAAGTCTCTGAACACATCTGAATGTTACACTATGTGTACATTTTCTTAACTTGCGAGAAACTACTTATAGGGCCATTGTAAGATGGCCGTGCAGAAGCCCCCAGACCCATAGATGGGGCGCTAGCTCATCATCAGTCACACTCATTGTCATTGAGATGCTGGACCTTGTCCTACAGATGTAAGAAGAAATAGGGAAACCACACATGGGTTTATGGAAACATAACTCCACACAAACTCACAAGTTGTGGTCCCTTGGACTATCAGGGCTAATCAACCTGCCTGGTACTGCACTAAATGAAACATTCTTTATTTTAAACCTTTCCTCACATTTACAGGGATACAGTTAAAAGGTAGGAGCTAACCCTGGACATGGTGCAAGTCTCATTCAGCTCCACCCAGTTTAAAGGTTTTGAATCTTGCTGCTTTTATTTAGCCCTGTTTCACTTGGGACTTCTTTAAAGCTTGAAGCTTTTTTTATTTATTACACTTCCATATAGTTAGTGTATTTGCCAAGAATTATATTTTCAAACCTGCTGATCCATTTCAGAGTCATACGGTGTGGTATCTAGCAATAACCAATTACAAAAATATTTCTGTAGCACCTGACCTCCAATGATCCAGTACTGAACTAGCATTACATTATATATTTATGAAAGGCTATCAAAACAGGCTGTGGCGCCTCAAACTGTAATTGAATTAGGTTTAAGAAGTGGTTAGGTGTATAGATATATTTTAAAATATGTTTACAAGTATTTTACAATATGTATTATCTGATAATATACTATCATAAGGGTAGTGCAGTGGTTAGTGCTGCTTCCTGGTTTCAAGTCCCATACACAGTTGTTGTCTGTGTGGAGTTTGCATGCTCTCCAAACATTCATATAGGGAACCCTTTGGGTCCTTCAGTTTTCCTCCTACATCCCTGAGCTGGCAATTCAAAATTAGCCTACATGGTGTATGAGTGGATTCTGTGTTAGAATGGCACATTTCCTGCCTTGTGCCCAGTGCTGAAAGGCAAACCACAGGTATTTTGAGAATGTCATGTTACAATATGACAAAGAGTACTGGAATAGTCAGGTGTAAAGCACCATTGTGAGCTTTATGAAGTGCTGCAAGAGTCAATCAGTTCATCTTTATATAACAAACTTAGGCTTTTTGTGCCCTATCACAAAATAATTTCCTAGTCGATCAGTTTTTTAAAGGAGCCATTCCTTCTTTTTGCCATTGACTTTGAGCTTTGTAATGCACTGTGTTATTCATCCATCCATCTATCCATTTTCCAACCCGCTGAATCCGAACACAGGGTCACGGGGGTCTGCTGGAGCCAATCCCACCCAACACAGGGCACAAGGCAGGGTGCCAACCCACACACAAACACACCCACACACCAAGCACACACTAGGGCCAATTTAGAATCGCCAGTCCACCTAACCTGCAATGTTTTGGACTGTGGGAGGAAACCGGAGCGCCCGGAGGAAACACACGCAGACATGGGGAGAACATGCAAACTCCACGCAGGGAGGACCCGGGAAGCGAACCCAGGTCTCCTAACTGCGAGGCAGCAGTGCTACCACTGTGCCACCGTGCCGCCCCTCTGTGTTATTCAGCCATTTTTAAATTTTTTCTATCATGATTAGCTCCCTTATAAAATGCTTCCGAATGAAACAATCTCAGAATAACTTTGGGATAGTCTACCTAGAAGCAGCTACTCGTCACTTATTGCTATGTAGTAAAAATGCTTTGTATGCTTTTAATAAGATTTAAGAAGCTCAAAAGACAACTTCAGAATAGGTGCTACTAATAATGGAAGTAAAAAAAACACAGATATAGACCAAAGTTACTGCAAACCGAACATGTGCAAAGTGTACTCATGGTTATCATAAATAATATAATAAAATGAATAATACATTTCTTAAACAGGTGCTTTGAAGCAAATGCACAATTAAAAATATATGAATGTAAGAAACAAATAAAGAATAGAATTATTTCTGGAACCATATACATTATATATGATATCACTTAAGTATAACACAATAAATGCAGGGCTTTCACTACTGACATTTACCAAAATTTAAGGACTGACACCTGAAATGACAAAAATGACAGAGCTAAAAACACAAGTGCGGTCAATGTGAAATGCTTTGAGTGTCTTGAAAGAGAGAGGTTGGGAGCATGTGCTGAAAGCACGTTGCCACACCCACCACACAACAAACCACTGGATTGGGACCCGGGTACAGCCATGCACTGGAACATTCTGAGGTTTTTTTACAGTGGCTGGAATGCCAGTCCTGCCACCAACCCCCACGTTTTCCCTGTAAGTTGGAAGACCTGCTTGCAGGGCTGGTGGCAGGTTAATGTCATACCCAGGAAGAAGCAATAGCAGGTTAAGGGCCTTGATCAAGGGCCCAATGGAGTAGAGTCACTTCTGGCGTATACGGGATTCAAACTGGCAACCTTCTGATTGGCGGTGCAGATCCCTAGTCTCAGAACCACCACTCCGCTGCACTGTTTAAACCAGTGTTTCCCAACCTCGGTCCTGTGGCCCCCCTGTTGCTTCAGGTTTTTGTTCCAACCAGCTTCTGTTTTTAATTGGACTACTGGGCTAATTAAGTGATGTGTTATTTCCAAAGTTCTGTGTTTTGGAAACAATATAGAAATTAGAAAGCTAAGTTTGGTAAAAAAAATATATATATATTAAAATGTACCAAGCAGTTATATGGGAATAATGTATTTTTTTCTTTTTAACAATATTTTCATCTTGATTTTCATTCTAATTTTCTAGCTGTTCGAATTGTTTAATTAATCCATTATTTACTAATTAGTGGGTCTGATGCTAAAGTACTTGCAGCATTTGATTTTTCAGTGTTGTTTGCCAGTGTTTCTGCTCTGCTCATTTTTAATTGTCATTAATAAGATACAATGAAGGGGGAAAACTGCACAGAGAAAGGGCAGAATATAATGAAATCAACAAAAGAGAGTTAAGTATTTAAATCTATAGCAAAAGCAGAAATATTTCTAAATGTCTTATAAATGTAAAAATCATGCTGCTGTGCTTTTCTGAATGTAGAATAAAAAAAAAATAATACCAGCTTATTAAATGAGATCAGTGTTATCAGGTGTTGTCACTGATTAGGAATCTGGTTGGAACAAAAGTTGCCCAATTACTTTTCATCATAATCTTACTGATCCATGTCACAAATTGCAGCTATTGAATGATCAGGGATATAGACATCATCAAACCCTGGAGCATATTCCCTGCTAAATTAATATGGCCATGGAGGCACACTTAGCTTGTAGATAATTATAATGAATTTACAATAACCTCAGGCTGAATGTATGATCTTTATCTTAAAGCCTTTCTGACCACTAAAGAAACTGCTGATGTCTATAATTGCTATGTATATGAAAAAAAGAAAATACAGGTAGCTAACAGCCTGGAGGCTAACTTTGCACATCATTTATCTAGCATAGCAAGCTTATTTGGCTAACATTTGAGTTAATCATGATAGTAACACCATCACACTGCAGCAATAAAACAAACACAATTTACACAATGGCCGAATCGCTCATACGTCTTAGTTTGCCTCTCCACCTCCTCCTCCTTCTCCCTTTTGTGCAGTTAAGCATGTCATGGCTTTTGCCTTTTCATTTTGAAACAGTCCTCGTCCTCTTGTCACCAATTCTCTTTTTTACGTAAGTGTGGGGGTGATGAGAGGACTGCGTCACACCAAACCAACCTAACAGTGGCCTTGACACCTTTCCCAGCTCCAGACAATCATTATTTTTTGCTGGTTTGACAGAGTGACCAGACAGAAGCCTCTCCTCAGTAAAAGGCAGATGTAATCTCACTTGGAGTTCGCATAAAGACACCTAAACAACACTAAAGATGGTGAGGGACGAGATTCTCTGATCTGACAAAACCAAAATTAGCATCATGTCTGGAAGAAACCAAGCACCACTTATCACCTGTGCAATAGTGCTGTGGTGGCATGCTCATTCTGTAGTACTGTTTTTCATTGATGGGGACCTGGTTGAGGGAAAGCTGAATGGAGTAAAGTACAGAGATATTGTATCTTTAATGAAAACCTGCTCCAGAGTGCTCTAGACATCAGACTGGACTGAAGGCTCGACTTCCAATAGCACAATGACACTTAAATACAAAGCAAAGACAACACAGGAGTATAGTTTAAGGACATGTCCCGATCCTGGACTTGAACCCAAACAGACATCTCTGGAGAGTCCTGAAAAACAGCTACCCACTAACCTGACAGTGCTGGGGCCTCATGTATAATGCCGTGAGTAGAACTCACACTATAACATGGCGTAAGCACAAAAGCGGAAATATGCGTATGCACAGAAAAATCCAGATGCAGAAATCTGTGCGTACGTAAACTTCCACGTTCTTCCGCTACATAATTCCCGATCAGTGTGAAAAGTAACGCATGTGCACGTGCCTTCTGTCCCGCCCCAACTTCTCCCAGAATACTGATACTCTGCTTGATTGGTCCTGGTAAGACTTACAAAGCACCAATGACAGCACTTCACAATATGGAATACTGATGGCATATACTGTATATATCTCCTAGCCACTTGCTACTATATATAGTAGGTTTTGTTTGCGTAAAAGAAAATAAGTGACTAATAAACAGATAATAGATGCTCAACTTGTGATATTTTCATTCCTTCATATCACACATTGTAAAAGAAGCCATAATGTGTATTACTTGGATGAACAATTTACTTTTTAAAACAAAAAGCAACATCTCTTTACACATTCATAACTAAGGACTAAGGCAAAGGAAGTTCAACAGAAAAGGATAATGGAATGAAATGACAAAGGTAATTATGCTTTGTGAGGACTTGCCTTGTAAGGCACTATATAAAATAACGTTCAATTGTCTGAGTTCTGATGTGACAGAAGAAGGAGGATAAATATGAAAGTGAAATCCTACATTTCCACTTATCACTCCTCTGCTTTCAATACTATTCTGGAGTGCAATGAGCCGGTCAGACATTATTACCAATGCTAGACTTGTCCCAGTACAGGTGAGTGAATGAGGTGCCTGAGGAGCAGGCTGCAGCTACATTTTGAGTGAACTTAAGACCTGCAGTCGTAGCGGAGATGCATTTCTTTTTAGAACGGCTGCCTGGAGTCATTATTTAAGATGTTGAGCTTGTAGCTGTAAAGGTCACTATGGAGCTCTTTCAATTCACGCTGGCTGGGCTTCTGGAGCATGTCCATTAACCTCAGGGGCCCCCAAGCAGAAACATGGCAATCATCCTATCTAAGACACGAAAGCGATGTTTTTGCTAAGCATGTTATTAACAAAATGGAAAAAAAAAACAAAAAACAAAAATAAAAAGTCTTGCAGTACTGCCTTTTAGAAGATATGTATCTGGTAAAAACTGATATGTTCTTCTGCCCACTGGTGTTACTTTGACACTACATTCACAGTTCATATACCTGTAATAAGCCAGTGCTCATTTTAGAGACACCTAGCAAAAGACAGGAACCAATTCACGACTGGCAGCCAGAGCATTGCAAGGTACACTCATACAGGACCATTTTAGAGTCTTTGGGATGTGGAAGACTATCATCATGATGACCAAAGAAGATATTGTGCAGACTCCATTCAGACACTTGTATTCAGAGCCCAATAATTAGGGGGCATCAGTGCTTGCCAATACGCCGACCTTACTTAAAAGATCCAGAAGAAACATGAACTTTTAAATTTTTTGTTGTTTATTTTCAGTTTACAATCTTACATAGGAGAGAGCAGATTAGCAAGGCTCCTGGATTAGCAAACTGGCATCATCCAGAAGGCATCACTAAAAATCTTCATAATCCACAGTGATCTGAGAGACTTTTGTTAGTAGGGTGCAGAAAAAATAGTGAAAAGCAATGGTGAAGTGACCATGTAAGTATTTGGAATATGAAGAAAGAACCCGAGGCATCAGCAAGCAGTAATAGCAGGAAGTATTATTTAGTTAAACAGTCTTGGCTAAATATAAAGCACAAGACCAGACTACACTCTGGTGAGGAGAAATGAAGGTTATAGCAATTTGTTCAGGAGAACCTCAGGGCTGAAATGTCGAGGCTAGTGCCAGTTTTCATAGCCCAATACCCCCACAGTGTCATTATATACTACCTTTTGTGTACTCCATTGGCCATATTAACTTAGATAGATAGATAGATAGATAGATAGATAGATAGATAGATAGATAGATAGATAGATAGATAGATAGATAGATAGATAGATAGATAGATAGATAGATAGATAGATAGATAGATAGATACGAATGGCTCTCCATCCTGCCAGCGTGTTTCTCTATCTTAAAAATAAAAGTAGCCAGCCTGGAATTTTCCCTACCTTTTTTTCAATTCCAGAAATGTGATTTCCTTTGGGCATTCCTTGACCAGCTTAGCACATTCAGTTTACATCTCTACGCAGTACTACCTGGATTACCTGTTTACGACGGGCTGAAATCTTACTAATCAATGTAGACCTAATGTTAGTTGTACACCATCCAATGCATATGTCTCCATTATATGCCATTTGGAATGCGATTATAAAAGTTGGGTTAGTGTTTGTGATGTGCCATCTGTTGGAATGACAAATGAAATGCATTTTATTACTAAAAATGTTTGTGATGCACCATTTTTTGGAATGACAGAGACGTAGCAACCAGAAGGACACACAAACAGACACAGGTGGATAGAATACACAGTACACGGTATAGGAAGGCAGTGTGGCCCCCTTGTGGCAAAGGTTTTGAACTGTTATAAATTATGTTTCTACTTACTTTCTATCTGACACATATATATTCTATTTGTCTTCATAATGAGCCAATAAGCATTTAGAGTAGAACATAAGATTATTTCTGTCCATCAGACATCTACAATTTAAAGTAGTTTGCTTTTCAGGTCCAAGCAGCTTTGCTACAATTAAAGCAAGCTTAGAGGAAAATTCTGCACTTAGATTTAAGTGCCAGACAATTATTTCACAATTTATCATTATCTGGGCCATCTAGAATATAAACTATATATATGAACAGGTGTGTGCTTTCCATATTTTAATGGCAAAATATTAAGTATATGTCTTTAATGTTGTCTGTGGTAACCAAGCAATTAAACTGTTGTCAATAATATTTTAAAGGTACCTTTTCCGTGATACTGCATATAATTAGTGAAAACATTGTATGTTTACTTGCTTTATACAGTACGTGACGCCAAAGGAATATGTGTTCAGTATGGCCCTCTAGTGGCTTAGGCACTGAACTGTCTTATTTATAAGTACAGTCTTCCAGAAAACATTTTATGTGCTCTATATATATATGTGTGTTTGTGTGTGTGTGTGTGTGTGTGTGCGCGCGTGTGCGCGCGTGTGCGTGCGTGTGTGTGTGTGTGTTTAGTTTAAACCAAAATATTCAAGGCAACATGATCCCCTCCATGCTTATTGTTTAAACCACACTTTTCCTGATAGCTTTAAATATATCTAGTATGTGTATTTTTTATGACTTGTTTAGTCAAAGTATTACAAAACATGTAGTCAGTGGGACCTTTCATGTGACTAAAAAATAGAAAATTCAGTAGTTAGAAAAATTATACCTGGTCACTTGATGTATAATGTGTGCCTTTTTTAAATAAATGCAAAGAATTATTATTATTATTATTATTATTATATGTATAATATGCGTGATAGCTTTCAATTTAATATTAAGAATATGCATTCAATGTGCTATGTGCAAAGGCTATATTCCATGCCATAGATTGTCAAGAAAAGTGAAGATTTCACACTGTCTTGAAAGAAGAGCACAAAAGACGGGGCATAAGAGGATAAGAACATCAGATTATGTAGTGTGAGAAACAAACACCTTATGGGTCCTCAGATGGCTTCTTTCTTACATACACACCAAATACCAGTGTCATCTGCAGTAGTGAAAAAGACAAATCCTGGATGCTGATCATAATATGCTTTTCCAGTCATATTCTGTCCAATGTCTGTATTCATTTGTCCATTTTAACCTTTTCTTTTTATTTGGCTTATTCCATGAAACTCAGCATCCTGTAATTGTGCCTGTGCAATTACCCAGGTTTCCCTAATAACCGATTAGCATGTGAACAAGACTAATTACAGATAAGCCTAGGGAGTTGACCATTAGGGCACTGAAGGAATGGCTGCTAAAAATGGGGCATTGAAACTACACATGAATAAAAATTAACAATCCGTTATTTCAAGCAGTAATAGCCATTAGCAGCACTAGTAATGTCTTGGCTATTTAATGTAATCTAATTTAATGTTCTCTTGATAAAAAAGTAAAACATTTCTGAGTGTGTCCTGACTTTCTGACTCTTCCGGGGTTCCCCAGCGTCCTGGGGAAGTAGTGGGATGTTGCCTAGCGGCTCACTGACACCCTTTGCTTCCACCTCAGCTAGAATGACAACTGCAGGACATGTATCACCATCAAAGTTTTGCCTCCACACTTGCCTCATGTGCTTCTTTCACCATAAAAGAGCAAAGCACCAGGACAGAAGACCTCATTCAGGGCCATTTAGGGACTATCTCAGCTGTGGAATGACCAATTGGGGGAGGCAACTTGATGGCAGAGGTCTCCAGGACGCTAAACAAATCTGAATCATATTACTGTATGTGATATCATCTACTGTTAAATTCTACTCTGTACTTGTAATATTTTTATTTTACTATTATACTGTATTGAGGATTACTTGTGTTCTGTTCTGTGTATTGTATTGTATTGTATTGACCCCATTTCTTTTTGACACCCACTGCACACCCAACCCTCCCAGTAAAGGGGTCTCTCTTTGAACTGCCTTTCCCAAGGTTTCTGCCATTTTTTCCTACTAGGGTTTTTTTCTGGGAGTTTTTCCTTGTCTTCTTAGAGTGTCAAGAGGCAGGGCCTGTTAAAGCCCATTGCAGCACTTCTTGTGTGATTTTGGGGTATACAAAAATAAATTGTATTGTATTGTATTGTATAGGGCCAGCATTTTCACAAGACACAACCATGTTGACAGATCTTGCACTCCATTTTCACAAAGAGTGATTTAAAAAAAACTGCCAAATTAAACAGGGTACCCTACCTTTTTAATATGCTGGATGGATGTATGTCTTCAGTTTACAGGACATTCAGATATTTTAAATAATATGTCTGCTACTGCACACTAAATTCCAACGTACTGTAAATATGTAGGCAGGGTGGTCCCCTACTGGCTAAGCACTGGCCTGTAAATGAAAGGGTGGTCAGTTACATCTGCACCACTCACTTATTATGATACTTTGAGTCAGTCACTGACCTTGACGGGGCTCCCATGGCAGGAACATATAGCAGAATGCCTTAGAATACTTGATATCATGGAAAAGTGCCACATAAAAATAAAATAAATGGTTTCATTTGCAAAGCAATGCTGTCTGTAAGTTGTGCCCTAAATAATAAGGATTGCTTGAAAGTGATTTCAGCCCTCTTTACACAGAGGAGATATCTCTGAAGCCATGTTCATGGAATTCTATCTCCAAAATAAAAGGACGTGCTCTGGATGCTCCCAGTGGGGGCACAATTATGTAACAGACCTAAGGTGATCGTCTTTTTCTTTTTTTTAATCCCATGTGAGTGTAAATTTAGAAAGTATTATTGTTGACTGAGTAGGTTTATTGTCCTCGTTGGCCAGGTACCCTGAAAAACATTGCATAAGACAGAGCCTAAAGTCACAAAGAGCATTTCTTTTCTTACAGCATGTAGTCTTGTGCAGTCAAATGAATCAAAATGAGTGCAAGTTACTGCATATTTAATCATTTTACATTGAATAATATTTAGATTAAAATGACACTGGTCTTTTTCATAAGATCTTGCATCCTGGTGTAGTTATAATAACATGCATCCCATTATGTCCTGTATTTAAATATACAGTATGTGTATCCTGGTTAGTTGAACTATGATTAAATTACTAAAAGCCTTGAATCTTGAAAAGCCATTTCCTTGTTGTATTAGGCAGGGCTTGGTGGCCCAGGAGCAGCATTATTGCTTCAAAGCTCTCGGATCTTGGTGTGGATCCTGAAGAGTTTGCTTGTTTTCCCCATGTTTTGGTGGGTTTCCTCCAGTACGTGTGTGTGTGTCTGAGTGTGCGTGTGTAAATATGCTTTCTGGTTGGGGCAAGAAAGTATGACTCTGTTTCTCCAATATTAGCTTCTTTACACTGGCTGCTTGTCAGTTTTCGAATTGATTTTAAAATCTTGTTGCTAGTTTTTAAATCTTTACATGGGCTTGCTCCTGCCTATTTATCCAAATTGTGTGTTTTACACCAGCCATCCAGAGTGCTTAGAACTTCTGGTCAGTTGTCTCTTGTTGTCCCTTGTACCAAGTGTAAAACTAAGGGGGACAGAGCTTTTGCAGCTGCTGCTCCTCGCCTGTGGAACTCTTTACCTCATCACATGAAGGAGTTGTCTACAATTGAACTGTTCAAAACGAGATTAAAGACTCATTTCTATTCACTTGCTTTCCATGACCTTCAGTAATACTGATGGTTTCCTCATTGTGATTATGTAACATTACTTCTATTTATTATTTATTTTATTTATGTTCATTTATTTTATTTCTATTTATGTTATTCATGTTAATTGTATGTTTTTCTTTAATTGTATGTTTTTCTTTAATTCTATTATTGTAAAGCACTTTGGCCACAGCATTCCGATGTTGTTTTAAATGTGCTATATAAATAAAATTCACATTGACATTGACACATTGCTGTTGCGGGCGGCAAGGTGGCGCAGTGGGTAGCGCTGCTGCCTCGCAGTTGGGTGATCTGGGGACCTGGGTTCGCTTCCCGGGTCCTCCCTGCGTGGAGTTTGCATGTTCTCCCCGTGTCTGCGTGGGTTTCCTCCGGGCGCTCCGGTTTCCTCCCACAGTCCAAAGACATGCAGGTTAGGTGGATTGGCGATTCTCAATTGGCCCGAGTGTGTGCTTGGTGTGTGGGTGTGTTTGTGTGTGTCCTGCGGTGGGTTGGCACCCTGCCCGGGATTGTTTCCTGCCTTGTGCCCTGTGTTGGCTGGGATTGGCTCCAGCAGACCCCCGTGACCCTGTGTTCGGATTCAGCGGGTTAGAAAATGGATGGATGGATGGACATTGCTGTTGCTGCTAAAACACTCACAAGACTGCAGTTTATTGTAAACCTGGCTACAAGAGTTCTCATACAATTTCAACATAAAGATGTGGAGCGCTGCAGTCCTGCTCTTTATCAGCTGCTTTGGCTACCAGTCTCTTCACCTATAAAATACAAACTACTTCAAAGTCTATCATGGTTGAGTCCTGCGAAATAAATTATTTTTTATATACTTATAAGGTACATACAGTCCTGCGGTGGGTTGGCACCCTGCCCAGGATTGGTTCCTGCCTTGTGCCCTGTGTTGGCTGGGATTGGCTCCAGCAGACCCCCATGACCCTGTGTTCGGATTCAGCGGGTTGGAAAATGGATGGATGGATGGTACATACATTGCAAAAAAATTTTGGGGTGCCAACCGAGTTGCCCCTTTGAAAAATTGTGCCAGCAAGGCATATTAAACAAGTGCACAATGGTGCAAACAAGAACAAAAGAAAAAAAAGAAACAGTTATTAGGCTGTAGGGCTTCCAAACAAACAAACAAACAAATGCCACAGTAGCTCTGAAGCACAGTCAGGCCATAAGTAGGATCTTCATCCGGCGGTCTGCTCTTTCCCAGATAAGACACCACCTTTCAGAAGTGTCTTGGTCTTATAGTCCTTGCACTGCAATGGACAGAGTCAGTTGCTGTCATTGGGTGTCTTCTTCAAAGCTATAGGTGGAAACAAAAACAATACTGTCAGTGACAGCGCCTCCTTGTGCCCCAGCATGGTAGCGCTTAACTCTGATGAGCCTGGAAAGTATCCCTTGGATGTCAAAAAAGAAAGAAAATTATAAACCATTATAAAATTAAATTTAAAAAAATTAAATGTCACTTTGTAAGTATTCACCCTTTCCGTTTAGTACTTGTTTGAACCACATCTTCCAGTTATTACACCAAGTAGTCTTTTTGGGAGTTTAAATTAAGTTTGCATATATTTGTTTATTCCTCCTTGCAAAATTGCTCAGGTTGTGCCAGGTAGGTTGGGGAGCTCTGGTGGACAGCAGTCTTTAGGTCTCACTACACATGCTCAGTGGGGATTTAAGGTCTGAACTTTGACTCAGGCCACCCAGGTACATCATCTTTATCCATTTAAAGCCACTTCATGTGCTTTCAGTCATCATTCTAATGGAAGTTAAACTCCTTTCCCTGTTTAACCTTTCTGGGAGAGGGGAACAGCTTTTCTCTCCAAGATCTGTCTGTACTGTGCAGTCTTCATCTTTTCGTCATTTCAGATGAGAATGTCAGTCTCTGTTGCAGAAGAGCATCTACACAATATGATGTTGTCACTACCACATTTTACAGTTGGCCTGGTGTTATCTAGCAGATGGACAGTGTTAGATTTAAACCACACATAACACTTAGTTTTCCAAGCAGAAAGTTCTACTTTAGTCACCATGGGCCACTACACTTTCTGCTACATTTGCAGTTATCTTCTAATGAAGATTTTGCAAATTCTTTATGGGTAAATTAGTGTTCCAGAAAACTTGATTTAGCATACAAATGCTTGCAAATTGCATGTTTAACATTAAACATTTTCTTCCAATACTTGTTTTCAGGGCATCATATATGACAATGAAAAACATTGCCCTATTGTGGTCCAGCCCACCTCTAACATTTACTTATTTGATAATTGAATTTGCTAAGTGTTCAAAATGCAATACTGCTTGAAAATATTAACTGTAGCATGCTGTGAATTACCTGAAAATGAGGAGTAACGTGTCCTTCACATCGGTTCTACACCACTTTGATAGACTCTCTGAAAACCATCCTTCCCTTATCATAATCCAGCCCAACACTCTTGGCTTGGAAAGGTTTTTCTTGACTTAAGGCAAGCTTCAATATTTGAAAAATTGTTATCAAAATGCAGTGCCAAAGTGCTTTCATTAAAATAAAGACTGAACATTAATTGTACAATTATCTTTTTTAAATCCGTGTGCATTAATATTTTATGTTCATTATTATCATTGCCTCAAATTTTGGTTTACTTGCTTTTTCACAAGAAGTACAGAATGCATGTGTGGCAATATATATATAGTGGCCCCCTACAGGAATACGGCAGAGTTTTCTACTAGTGCTCTTCTTGTCTGTATACCTTTGTGCTTTTTGTCTTTTGAATATCTCATGTAGATGTTTTTGAGTTTTGTCAATAATATTTTTTATTTGATCTATTCTGTTACTGTCATTTCATTGTTGGCTTAATGAGTTTTATTGGTTTTTATTGTGAACTTGATTTCAGAAAAAGACATCATACAAATAGCATAGTATTGCTATTAATAATGTTATTAATTACTGTATACACTCCAACACCATGTAACTTTGGCCTGGAGAAAATAGCTTCTGAAAATGAATAGATGTTCGGTTATGATTTCATTTAAGACAGTGCACAGTAAAACGCCAGTCAGCTCTGTTGATGTTAAAAGAACACTTACACGATTTAATGCTAATGATCTTACAAAGCTTTGAGTGTAACACTTGCACCCTGGTCCAGATCCTTGACTGGGGCACGTCCCCTGTGACTTCTTCTATTCTTGGGATCGGTTTTCTTAAAATTGCTTCTTATAGTGTAAGATATGTTTCCAGGTGAATGTGTGTCTGTAAATGACCTGTAATAAGATGGCATTTTCTTCTGGTCAGGCCTTGCTTTGCTCCCATTGCAGCCAAGAGTGATGTAGGATCTGCAGCACCACGGCCAGAAATTCAAAGGTATGAAAATGGATAGACATAACTGAGGATAAACTGGGTCATGTATTAAGATATGAAGTACCTTAAATGTGTGTAATATGACCTTAAGTGCTATGTAAAATGATGACGTGATGAGGTGAAATGGGTAAGGTTTCAGGTTAGCTGTCTATTATAAGCTGCTCTTCACAATCTGCATGCCCTGAAACATTTTGCATAACCCTTTTAAAATTATATAAAAAATAAAAAATAAGAGTCTTTTCTTCTTCTTCTTCTTCTTCTTTCGGCTGCTCCCGTTAGGGGTTGCCACAGTGGATCATCTTCTTCCATATCTTTCTGTCCTTGGCATCTTGTTCTGTTACACCCATCACCTACATGTCCTCTCTCACCACATCCATAAACCTTCTCTTAGGCCTTCCTCTTTTCCTCTTCCCTGGCAGCTCTATCCTTAGCGTCCTTCTCCCAATATACCCAGCATCTCTCCTCTGCACATGTCCAAACCAATGCAATCTCACCTCTCTGACTTTGTCTCCCAACAGTCCAACTTGAGCTGACCCTCTAATGTACTCATTTCTAATCCTATCCATCCTTGTCACCCCCAATGCAAATCTTAGCATCTTTAACTCTGCCACCTCCAGCTCTGTCTCCTGCTTTCTGGTCAGTGCCACCGTCTCCAACCCATATAACAAAGCTGGTCTCACTACCATCCTGTAGACCTTCCCTTTCACTCTTGCTGATACCCGTCTGTCACAAATCACTCCTGACACTCTTCTCCACCCATTCCACCCTGCCTGCACTCTCTTTTTCACATCTCTTCCACAATCCCCGTTATTCTGTACTATTGATCCCAAGTATTTAAACTCATCCACCTTCGCCAACTCTACTCCCTGCATCCTCACCACTGACCTCCCTCTCATTTACACACATTCTGTCTTGTTCCTACTGACCTTCATTCCTCTCCTCTCTAGAGCATATCTCCACCTCTCCAGGGTCTCCTCAACCTGCTGCCTACTATCGCTACAGATCACAATGTCATCAGCAAACATCATAGTCCACGGGGACTCCTGTCTAATCTCGTCTGTCAACCTGTCCATCACCATTGCAAATAAGAAAGGGCTCAGAGCTGATGCCTGGTATAATCCCACCTCCACGTTGAAAGCAGAGGTAGCCTTCGCCACCTCTCTCTTCACCTTGCGCCTTATCTCCTTGTACTCTTGTCTACTTTCTGCATCTCTCTGACTATCCCACTTCTTCTTTGCCACCCTCTTCCTCTGTATACTTTCCTGTACTTCCCCATTCCACCACCAGGTTTCCTTTTCCTCCTATTTCTGTCCAGATGTCACACCAAACACCCTTCTTGCTGTCACCCTTACTACATCTGCTGTAGTTTCCCAACTGTCTGGTAATTCTTCACTGCCACCCAGTGCCTGTCTCACCTCAACTTTGCAGTCTTCTTTTTTCAACTTCCACCATTTGATCCTTGGCTCTGCCCTCACTCTCTTCCTCTTCTTGATCTCCAACGTCATCTTACA
Organism: Erpetoichthys calabaricus; assembly: GCF_900747795.2. Classification (NCBI taxonomy): domain Eukaryota; kingdom Metazoa; phylum Chordata; class Cladistia; order Polypteriformes; family Polypteridae; genus Erpetoichthys; species Erpetoichthys calabaricus. Next base: position 134,211,035 of record NC_041404.2, on the reverse strand, counting down.
GACCACCATCCTTTGCTGCTTAACTACACTTTGCCCTGCCACCACTTTGCAGTCTTCAATCTTCTTCAGATCAACTCTTTTGCATAGGATGTAATCTACCCGTGTGCATCTTCCTCCACTATTGCACATAACCCTATGTTCCTCCCTCTTCTTAAAATATGTATTCACCACAGCCATGTCCATCCTTTTGGCAAAATCCACTACCCTCTGACCTTCTTCATTCCTCTCCTTGACACCATACCTACCCATCACCTCCTCGTCTCCACTGTTCCCTTCACCAACATGCCTATTGAAATCTGTTCCAATCACCACTTTCTGTCCCTTGGGTACACTGTTCATCACTTCATCCAAGTCACTCCAAAAATCTTCCTTCTCACCATTGCACACCCAACTTGTGGGGCATATGCACTAACAACATTCATCATCACACCTTCAATTTACAGCTTCATAATCATTACTCTGCCTGACACTCTTTTCACCTTCAAAACACTCTTGACATACTGTTCCTTCAGAATAACTCCTACCCCATTTCTCCTCCCATCCACACCATGATAGGACAATTTGAATCCACCTCCAATTCACCTGACCTAACTCCCCTTCCATTTACAGTAGTCTTTTGCATGCACAATATATCAACCTTCCTTCTCTCCATCATATCTGCTAACTCTCTCCCCTTACCAGTCATACTGCCAACATTCAAAGTTCCTACCCTCAGTTCCACTCTCTTTACTTTCCTCCTCTCCTCCTGCCTCCGGACACGTCTCCCCCCTCTTCTTCTTCTTCGGCCAACAGTAGCCCAATTTCCCCCAGCACCCTGTTGGCTAACAGTACTGGTGGCGGTCATTGTTAGCCCGGGGCTTGACTGATCCGGTATGGAAATTTGTATTGTTGTCCACATATTGATTTGGCAAAATTTTACACCGGATGCCCTTCCTGACATAATCCTCCCCATTTATCCGGGCTTGGGACCGGCACGAAGAAACACACTGGTTTGTGCATCCCTGAACACCTCCACTAAAGTGTGACCGTAATATGCCTCATATGTTATTCAACAGATTACTGTATTTAATAGGATTTAAATGTCATTTTATCATATTTAGTAAGAGATGATGCATTTAATACAAAATGTAATATGGGTATGTGTTATTTGTTCTTAATATTATCATATGTAATCAGGTTATGCAATGAGTAAAGGTTTACTGTCCCTTATATACTATACTACTATATGAGAAATTTACCTTTATATATGGTTAAGTAATGAGAGAAGGTGTGATTTGCATGCTATTACCATACACAAAAAGGTTACATTCTAAGTGAAGATATACTATATAGTACATATAACCAATGTAAAAAAGTTATGCAATAAAGAAAAGCTCGTTCTATGTGACTTTACCACATTTAGCATGTTTATGTAAAAAGCTAAGGTATATTTTCTGTTATAATACAATTTACTGTACAAATGTATTTATGTAGTACTAGCTGTGTAAGCCTGTGCTGTAAAAAGCCAGGGCTCTTAGAAACCATGGATTCTGGCACTTCAATCAATCAATCACATCAGTTGTGTATTAGCGGCTAAGCAAGGTTCTTTATCCTCGGCGGTTTCGATTTGCCGACGTGCTCGCCTGTGTTATCTATCAGTGGCTAAGCAAGTTTCTCTCTCCTCAGAGGTTTTGTTTTGCCAATGTGCTCGCCTCACTTGTGTATTAGTGGCTAAGCGAGTGTCTCTTTTCTCAGTGGTTTCACTTTGGTGACAGAGTAGCTTTCTTTGAGCTTCATGTTGTAGCCTTACACTTCCAGGCCGCCACGCACTTCCGGGCTGAACAGACAGAGACACACACTTCCACATGTAGACGTTTATATATAAGATATGCCTTATAATAAATACTACCAGATATCATAATAAGGTAATATGTGCTTTTTAATTAATATTTTCATTTGGAATAAGGTTGTCTAATAGAGTAATGTAAACTTTATTATTTCTCTTTGTAATAAGATTATGCAACAATGGAACATGCTACACATATTGTAATATTGCCATATGTGATATTTTATATGCTATAGTAGGTTGGCAGTTCTGTACTGAGTTCTGGGTCCATTTCCTATCTGTGAAGCTTGCACACTTTCTTTGTGTCTTCATGGGCTTTTATCTGGGTATACTAGCTCTTCCCTCACCTCCCAAAAACATAAATGGCAACCTTAAATCAAGCTTGAACAAGTCCAAATGGCTGTATTCAGGAGGGTGTCCTTTAATGCAGTATCCCTCAGCCATGACAGTTTCCTATCTTGCTCATGATTCTGCCAGTACAGACGCCAACTCCCACAACATTGAACCCAGCATCCTGGTTTTAAATCTGTCTGCATGGAATTTGCACATTCTTCTTGCCTCTAATCGACTTACTTTTCCGTTCATTATTCCAAGGACACTCCTGTTGGGATAACTAGTGATTCTAAATAGTCCGTGGCAACCCAGTCCAGTTATGGTTTCTACCTTGTGTTCAAGACCATTGGTGACCCTAAATTGGACCAAACAGGTTTGTCAATGTAATAATGTAGTGCATTCAATTTAATTAAAATTTAGAGGAGTACAGATTTGCCAAAGCTCTGTAAGTGTCACATACCCCAGTCTCAGAGTATGCAAGAACTGGACTTTTTACAAGTGAAACTTTTGTCCCAATAAAGCACAGACATTCCAGATATAATATGAGGAAATGAGGCAATCAGTTGAAAAAAAGGTCCAGGGCAGTGTCAACACAGAGTTCAAGTTCCATTTTTGTTATTCTGACCAGCGAGTGCAGAGCTGATTCAGGTATTATTTTCTACACCTTTCACCTACACCAAGTGATCACCATGAAAGAAACACAACTGCTCCCTTTTTGCAGGACACTCACCTCAGCTGAAAATAAGAACTGGAAAGAGGGACCCCAGAGCCAGCTAATAGTCAATAACTGGCACTGCACTGTGTAATTCAATATACTGTTGTGTCTTATTTTTAATCATATAAAGTAGCACCTTTTGTGCTGTTAAATCTGTGAAATGTTTTCTAACTAATATGTAAAAACAGTATGAAGAAAATTATATTATTTAAGTGTAACCAAGAACAAATCAAATATTTTTTATTGCACTTTATTTTGAAATATTTTCATCAGCCGTCTCTCAATACATTTGACCTTTTCCACAGCAAAAATAGATTCATGGAAGCTCTTAGCAGGAGTGCTCTCTGTGCAAGTGATTTGACTAACCTCCATTCCACTTCAGTATTCAGGTCTGCTTCAAAAAATCTAACAGCAAAAGTGCAAACACTGATAGACTCCAAAACTGATCAGAAAAGTCTGCTTGACAGCTTCTGCTTAACATTAACTCCCATCCATCCCATCTTTGGAAGTCTTAATAGTACGGCTTCTTTGTGATTTCCACAGAGGAGATATTGATGTCATGTGTCACTTGCACTTTGGTGACTGTTTTCAGATCTTCTACTCGGTGCTTGTACTTCAGAATTTTGGAATCATCAATAAAAACATGGAAGTTTTCATTGTCAGAGTAAATTTCAACCTAAAACGCAAAAGACATATGTAATGCAGCAGAGTATTCTTAATGTCTAACTGTATAATGACTATAATTATATAATGACTGTTCCATAAACTAATCAATGTGTTGTTTTTTGATACTTGCATTTTTTCATTTAAATACATATTATCAAATTTGCTCATGACACTACAGAAATGGAAAGATCAGCAACAATGATAATAGTGCATTGAGGAATTGTGGACAATGGCGGCACTTTTAAACTTTTTAAACTAAGACCAAGTAGACCAATATATACAAAGGTACAGGTTTATTACCAGTGGTGTTTCTACATTAAGTGCAGACGGGAAACTGCCCATATAACACCTGTCAAGCAGATGACACTGTAGTGCAAAAATCAAATAAGTAGCAAACTTGTCTCAATAATGTATTATTACTGTATTATTGTATTATTATTAATGTTTCTGGCAAACTCAACTCAGTTGTTATAATGATGTTTTTACAGTTTTCTATAATATGCTCAATATAATTTCTCATTTAGAACAGAATTCTTTTTTGGAGTATGTGAAATTTTATTTGCGTCTGGTGCCAGAAGCCTGTTACCAGGGGCATTGGGCAGGTCCTTTGACCCTGAAGTGTTCTTGGCATAACTTTGCTCAGGTATGCACATGTGTAGGGTGAACTTTTGAAGGCTAGAGGCCTATTAAGCGACCCATTCATTTATTTAAAGTGGTGGAGCTAATAGAATGTGTGAACTTGTACGTCTCACTATTTCAGAGTAGTCATCATTTTTATCATTAGTCACATTGATTACTTATGTGCAATACAATGTAGCACTTTGGCAAATGAACAAAAACTGGAAATACATCAAACTGAAAATATTAGAGTATATGTAATATAATATAAATATAATAATATAAACATCAGAAATACATTAGACCGTGCTCCTGTGTGGGTGGTGACATCCTTTACAAGTTCTACAACTTTGTGCATTTTCAACACTGTGGTGTGCTAAACCAGCAACATCACTTCAAGTGGCCCACCAAATTATCAAGCTAATTAAAATGCAGGTTCATTTATGGTTGGAACTAAAATCTGAAGCCACGGGGGGCCTGAGAACTGAAAGATTGGAACCACTGACCTAACACATTGTGAAATACAATGTCTAGTCTTTGTTCACTCATATGAAGCCGTCTACAACAACAACATTTATTTATATAGCACATTTTCATACAGATAATGTAGCTCAAAGTGCTTTACATGATGAAGAAAAGAAAAATAAAAGACAAAGTAAGAATTAAAATAAGACAACACTAATCAACATAGAGTAAGAGTAAGGTCCGATGGCCCTTATGGTCTATTCCCTACCACACTGCTGCAGCGACTCCAGTCTTCCACAACTCCTTCCATGAGGCTCCAAAGGTCTCTTTTCTGCCATGTCCACTGCCTGCACATTCACAATGCCGGCTCACACCATTACTTGTGGTCAGCGGCAATATTATCTGCACTCATATCCCCCACCTTTGAGAGCCGAGCCAAGCCAAGGTCTTTCCTGAGATTGTTGGCCACTAAATATGTAGGCCAGTAGATTTAAGCAGAGCAGTGTATGTTGAAGGGTTCGCTCTAAGTATGTGGTCATCTCCCTCTTCTTCTGTCTCTTTGTCTCTCTGGCACACACACACACACACACGCACACGCACACACACGCACACACACACACACACACACTGTCTGCACTCAGCATGGCTCCATCCCTTCTGACAGTCCACAGTCACCTTCTCAGCCTCTGTCTCCCATTTCTATGTGGTCCCTTAATTTCCATGCCAAAAACACCAACCTTTATTACATACTAGCAAAATACCCACGCTTCGCAGCGGCGAAGTACTGCCTTAAAATTTTTATTAAGAAGAAAAGTAAACTTTTTTAAACTGAGGGAAAATATACCAATAATTATTTGTTAAGGATCTGTTTGTATACCACGTTGTTAGTTCGGCCCTCTGGTTGTAATATGACCAATCTGTGCGCTGAGCTTACTGTTGAGCATGCAACGTACAGTTGGCCCTGTGAAAAGCAATCTTGCCTCTTATCAATGCCAACCATGTGTAGGGTATGTCCCTGAGACTTATTGTCATTGCGAAGCAGAGCCTTACTGAAAATTGGAGGCGTTTGAATTGAAATGGGAGATCAGAGGGTATAACGGGGATGCAAGGAATAAAAACTCTCTCCCCTGAGCCACTGCCAGTAAAAATTGTTGCCTCAATTAGGTTCTTTTGCTGACAAGTGACCTGAAGTCTCGTGCCGTTACAAAGTTTTGGTGGCTGTAAGTTTCTCAGTAACATTATTGGTGCCACAACCTTCAAAATTAGATTATGCTCAGGAGTGCCTGGAGGATTCAGAGTGTGGAGAAACTCTACCAGATAGTGCACCGCGTCTTCCACTTCTACAACTGAATCCACAGACTGATATGTTTTCGGTTGTGAAGGTAGTTCTTGAAGTAAAATGTGGTGTATAGTCGTAGTCATGTTATTTCTCGGTGTCAGGATAGCTCTCTCCCTCAACCATGACACGTTGTTTTTGTGGAGATTTCGTAGATTGGGGTAAACATTTTGAAGAAGGCTTTGTAAGAGGCATTGGCGGTTTTCCAAAGGTGTAAAATATTTGGCCATTTTGGTACACTTGAAAGCGACAACCGAACAATTCAGCAGCAGCCATCAACTCACATGCAGAACCACAGGTGAAGAGCTTAAGCATTTCACTCTTATACTGCTCCTGTGTAGTATAATTTTCTCCTGTACCATCATCAGTCCACACTTTGAACCTGTCCCAGTTATTCAATACATGAGACACAATGTTCTTCCGGATATCAAGAGTGAGCCTGATATGGCCGTGCAATATGTAACACAGAGGATGGAAAAAGCAGTCGCCATTTCCGGGCATGGAAACCACTCGGTAAGTGACAGTTCTCTGGATCGATGATGATCACCTCGATAGACATGTTAATGGGGGTACGGTTGGAACGATAAAGGAAATGGGTACCTGAACAATGTAAACTAAGTCTAAAATACCTACACAATAACTATAATCATAATAAATGAACAATAAAACAGCGGAGAAGCCGTGGATTAAATAAAAAGGCTGCAGAAGAGACCAGAGCGATGGACGGCCTTATATAGGCAAGCAGCCAACTATGTGGAAGGCGTGGGGATGGGGGACCCAACACCGACTCACACAGTGGCCGAGTTACAGGCTATGGACGTATATATGTACGTAAGTAGGATTCAGTTAGTGTTGGGAACCCGCGTACCAAATTTCTTGAAGATGGGCCCATAAGTAACAAAGACCATTGGAAAGTTCAATATGGCGGCTGACAGTGGCGTCATACCACCGAAATAAGTACGTACATCGGTTTCGGTTAGTGCAGTGAAGCCGCCTACCAAATTTCGTGAAGATGGGGCCATAAATAATAGTTTAACATGGCGGATGTTGTCGACCATTATGACCGTTACGCGTAGAATTTCAGCCGACAGTGGCATCATACCACCGATTAAGTACGTACATCGCTTTCGGTTAGCGCAGGGAAGCCGCCTACCAAATTTCGTGAAGATGGGGCCATAAATAAGAAAGTTTAACATGGCGGACGTTGTTGACCGTTATGACCATAATGCGTAGAATTTCGAAATGAAACCTGCTTAACTTTTGTAAGTAAGCTGTAAGGAATGAGCCTGCCAAATTTCAGCCTTCTACCTACACGGGAAGTTGGACAATTAGTGATGAGTGAGTCAGTGAGTCAGTGAGGGCTTTGCCTTTTATTAGTACAGATACAAAATACAAGGAGAGTTACTCAATAAAGAACAAAACACAAAGCGCAAAATAATAACATTTTTATGCCATCCTGGGCCTTCCTGAGATAACCCTGCCCAACTAATGGAGTGACTGGTCCACCTTCCACTACAGTACTAAACTGAACCCTTCTATTTAACACCTTCTCTACCTCTTTCCTTGTCAAGCTCTTTTTAGTACCACTCTTCTTCAGAATCCGGGACGATAGATAGATAGATAGATAGATAGATAGATAGATAGATAGATAGATAGATAGATAGATAGATAGATAGATAGATTTTTGCATATACAGAAAGCTTCAGAAAGTATTCAGACTTTGTTGCTGCTTTGAAAATTCAATTGACCCCATAACAGTTACACAGCACATGTGTGTGTGTGTGTGTGCGTGTGTGTGTGTGTGTGTGTGAGTACACCAGGGCTTCATCTGGGGTTGGTTTCTGCCTTGCACCTGATGATCCCTTACTCTGGTAAATCTGAGCTGGAGTGAACACACTAGAAAATTAATGGTTGGATTTAAGCCACTTGAAAGTCTGTAAAAGATTTTCATTTTCATGAATTTTGAAAATGCTGTTAAACACACAGAGGTCTTGTGTGAGACAGATTTTCCAGTTTGCTGATTACCTGCCCTTTATGGAGTTTTTCCTTCTGTGGTGGAATTACTTCAGGGACTGATTTAGATTTGCTTATGTTTTTCTTCTTTTTTGCAAAGAAGTGCAGTCTTCAGGACTGAAGAATTTTTGTGGTTTCAAAATTAATACCTTTTTAAAAGTATTGTGGGCAGATGCTATAAAATAACCACAACCTAGAAATAATCCAAATCTAACTTGCAACCAAGTAAAACAGAATCTTTTCATCAGTGCCTATATGAAAATACACACTTGATTTCAAACAAGGAATTCTTTACTTATCTGTACCTGAAATGGTTCTCCAGCTCCAAAGGGGAAATTATTGGAGCGTTCTTCTTGACCCCAGCGATTTGACACATATGAATTGCAGACAATATCTGATTCCGAGAAACGAGGGTTAAAATGGAATGCGATGCGGTCATCTCGGTCACACATCAAATTAATTTCAAACCTGAAAAGCAAGCAGGCATCAGACACAGACATATTTGATTATAGATTTGACATTCACAAAAGTATAAATATCAACTAAATATTTCATTACTTCCTCATTTTCTTGTTATTTAATATGGAGGGATGTGTGGGGTTTGAGGTTAGAAACTGGTCACAACCTTTTATCTCATGTTACATGTAAGCAGAGGGGCTACACAGTGGCAGAGAAGTAGCACTGCTGTCTTGTAGTAAGGGCACCAGGATCATCCCAGCATGAAGTTTGGATATTCTCCCGCATATGTGTAGGTTTCATCCGGGTGCCACTGATCAAGTCACGCAAGATACGTGAATTGGTGAAGTTAAATTGGCCCTAATGTTTGTTTGGTGTGTGGGTGTGTTAGACTGGTGCCCTCTCCAGTCTTGTATCCTGTGCTAGCTGGGATAGACTCCAGCACCCCTCTTGACCCTGGTTTGGATTAAACGGGTTAGAAAATTGCATGCAAGCAGTTTAAGGGTTTAGTCTGTTGGGAAAGGAAGTGGAGAAAACAATCTATGACATTATTCCTCCTTCTCCATTGAAATTATCATATTGTTCAAAAATACCCACCTCATTTCGTTATATGTTTTTGTATATTTATAGGCGGAATTGTAATGAACAGTGTAGTAAATAATGCATAACACAAGTGAATGCAATCTAAGTGAAGAATTCTGTTCTCAAGACCTTACTTGGTCACAGTCTATTAATGCTTGGAAACACATCTACAAAATGCTCTCACTTCATTTTTAACATATAAAGTATGACATGTCATGTTGTTAGGATCTATTTTGTACTTTGGTACAATAGATAGATAGATAGATAGATAGATAGATAGATAGATAGATAGATAGATAGATAGATAGATAGATAGATAGATAGATAGATAGATAGATACTTTATTAATCCCAGGGGGAAATTCACAATAGGCCTATCCCAGGAGCACTGGATGTGACAGTTACTTTATTGCCTCCAATCTTTAGGATGTGAGGAGGGACTAGAGTCACCAGAAAAAAAGCATGTGGACATAAAAGGCCAATGCAGACAATGGCTGGAGAGGGACATGCAGTAAGCATGTACGACGAAGGCATGAGCCATCTGACCATCACGCCACCCCTAATGTGAAACATATCCATCCCGAAATGCAGGATTTATTATACTATATGTGTATTTCCAAAACCATGCAGACTATGGAAGAATATCTGACCCTTTAAAAGTAACCACATAAACATAAGGGGGAAATGCCAAGTTGTCAGAAAGGACACATGCAAATACTTTTAAAGTCCTTTATTCAATTAGTAGTTTTCTTAAAGATGGTTGAAAAGTACAAAATATGTATTGAAAACAAATCTTTGAATAAACTAAAATGTTATTCAGGGTAGTACAGTGCATGGTGGCGTGGTTTCACCTCACCTTTGTTTTTGTTTATCTTTTTACTTTTTTTCTGAAAATTTTCTATTTTTTATATGTTGAAGTTTTTGTTAAATCCTGTTGTTTGTTATTTTTTTTGTTATTTGTTTTCATTTTCACATGTTGTCATCATAATTTAAGTTTATGTTCCTTGTTTTTTATATATTGAGCCACGGGGACAGGGCCCCCTGATACTGAGCCCTAGTTATGACTAGTGAAGTCTCAGCTTTTTGTTGAGGAATTAACTCTTGCTTGTGTTTTTGGTTCCATTTGTTTGGATTCACCTCATTTAAGTTCTTGTTTGGTTTATTTGAGATTTGAAATATTGCTCGTTTTTTTTTTGTTTGCTTGATTCAACAGATTTGGATTTGTTAGTTTTAGAATTATTTTCCTTCTACATCATTGAATTATTTTTTGATGTATTTTTTGAATTTTTTAACTTTGTCCTATGCTGAAATATTTGGTTTGTTTTGAAATATTTTCCTTATTAAATCATTTGTCTCAATAAAGGATTCACCTCTTTTTTTGAGGCCAGAGATATTTATGGTTCCCCGTTCCCTTATTTGAGATTTACACAAACCTTTTCTTTTTGTTACTGTGCAGGGCACAGACCTGATCTGAAAACCGAGGGCCAGGCTTACTTAATTTTTTGAAGCCTACTTATGTTTTCAGGTCTGTTTTTGAGTTTGTGAGTCCTCCATCATAGCAGTTAGTGTAGCTGCTTCAATGGTCCGGTATGCTAGGATAAATTTCTACACCTCAATGTTGTTGGAGTTTGAATGTTTTCACTCTATGTGGGTTTTCCTTCTTCATCATCAAAAAATGCAGGTTAGGTGTATTGGTGACTCCAAAGTGGTTCTGTGTGAGAGTGGTGATGTGTATATGTGAGCCCTGCAATGGACTGGCACTTTAAACAGGTTGTTTCCTGCCTAGGCTGCCAGGCTAAGCTGTGCACCCTGAATTGGATTAAAAGGTTTGGAGAATGTTGTGCTATAATAATAGAAATTTTTACACTTTTTCAGATTTAAATAAGGATTCAAAGGAGACAGTTATGGTGTGAAATACCACGGAGCCAGAAATAGCCATTTGTGAAAGTTTGAAGGGGGTCTCTTTTTAAAGTCAGTTTTCAATATTTAATTTTTTTGTAAATGTAAATGTCAAAATGTAATGATAATATAAATTGATTACATTTTGTTAAGAAATTTAATTGTAAGCAACTTTTCAGTTTCACTATGTGTGTGTTGTCTATCGACCCAATATAGTGACAGCTCTGTCATAAACCCCCACACACTTTTGAAGAGATTTTTTGGCTGAATAAGTTACTCACTTTTGGACTTAAAAATCGTAATCAACGCAATCGTAGTTGAGTGTTTTTAGTTGAAAAGCAATCCTTAAAAATTGGGAATATGTCTACCAACTGTGTTAAGTCCTCAGAGGAGCAGGCTGATGCTAGCGTGAGGACTCTCAGCACTTACTGTATTTACTCTTATACAATATGGAAGACATCACCGAGGGAGTGCAACTCACCACAGTGGAGATGAACTAATTCTGTGACATCTTAAAGCAAGTGGCTACACCAGGTGGGTCATATTAATGGTGATGATCACTTATGCAATCAATCATTTCATATTTTATGTTTGTATGAAGATTAATTTAGACCACTTTGCAGAAATCGGTTTTCATTTTTACATTGAAGAGTTTTTTTCGATTGATTAGCACCAAAAAGCCAAATTAAATCCATTGTGCTTCTGTGTTGCCTAACAGTAAAACATGAAAATTTTCAAGGGGTTGAATACTTTATAAATACTGTATAATGCTTACAGAGGGTCCCAGCATGAGTCTTAGATAAGATGGTTGAAATACACTTCTTTTACAAGATATTTACTAATTGGCCCCTTAATGTGTTGAGGCACTTAAGCATTTTCACAAAATAAATAAATTCTCAAACTCTTTTAAGGGTACAGAAAAGGTGATTCTAATCATAGTATTGAAAATACAAACTAAAACCAATCCCATAAACCCATAAGATTAATATGAGAGTTTTTCTTAAGATGACAGTGAAAAGGTGAAATTTGAAATATCCGTGTTTGTGACGACATGACACGTGTAAGCGATGCTTTCATTTCTGCTTTAGATGGCAGTGGAAGGGGCAATAAAGAAAAGGATACAGGTTAACAAAATATCTTTTTCTTCATTTAATCTGATCTTTTAAAATAATCTTTCAAATATGGAAAGAGCTTTACATGCTGAAAGTAAATCCTATTCAAATGCTTAAGGAAACCATACACAGGATTTTCCAGGGGGTTATTAATATTTATTTCAAGCTGGCATTTCCGCAGAGAAAGCTCCTCAAGAAGTGATGTTTGATGTATGCATTAGTGAATATTGAATGTCTCTCTGGGCTTGTGACCTTAACCCCTTCATGTAATTGTATGGCTTACTATTGAATACCATATTTTAAAATAATTGGGCTTCTGCAAATGTGTTTATGAATTGGCAGTACAGATTTGCTGTTGGAACAACTACTTTTAAATTGTGAATATAAGTTAGAATTCTTGTCAGTTTCATTTAGCTCTAAGCTTGAAAATCCAAAAATTAAATAAGATTCTGACATTTTTAGTGACCTGGGATCTGTTTGACATAAAAGTTCTGGGTTTTGAGTTTACTTTGTCATCAAATAATTGGCAGAGCTTTTTCGTGGCCTGTATTAAAAGGTTATCATCTCAAGATGATGGAAGTACTGTACTCAACCCGGAGAAGGAAAAATTTCTGCCTTACACCTGAATGGGAAACAGGCAGATCTGCTGCCTATGGACAATTGTCCCATTACTTACCATCCCAGAGGATGAAACATAGTAATGCGCCTGGGGAGATCAAGCAACATTTTTCAAACACTTAGGTTATAGCAGAGATTCTATGAAAAAGCTGACTACAGGAAACTTGCAGAGGAACCTCAAGATGGTTGTCAGAGCTGTGTCTAATCCCTGGAAATGATTCTAGAAAAAATCCCAACTATGAACTAGGTTATATTAAAAATAGAAAAAAATTCTAACCCTAACTCTAACCTTAACCTTGCCAAAGCTAAGTAGGCTTAGAATTTGGAAAAAGATGTTGAAAGCTTTCTGGCAACCTGGCAGCGAGTAAAGTAAGAGATAAAACTGCAAAAAATGTAGTCTAAATGGGCTAGGGTTAAAATGAGAAAAACAACAAGTGGCTAATTATCAAGTCTCAAAATGCAAATGAGAAATCAAAGTCAAATAAAACACTCAAAAATGCTGCTATGAGGAAATGGGATCAGATGAGTGTTATAGACCAAATGGACTACCCCTATATCAGATAAAAAAACATAAGATCAACATTTATTACTTAGATTTCAATTCATCTTAGATGCAGCACATCTAATACAGTATCTTCAAAGTGTCTAAGTGTCAAAACTGAAAAAACTTTATTTGAAATTAGAGAGAAGAATTATTTGTAGAGAAAGAATTTCTTTAATGACTCAGATCATAATAAAAGTAAATTTGCTCTTAGCAAATCTTAAAATCATAACATGAAGGAGGGGAGGCCAGCATCAGGGAAACGGTGGAAGCATGGAAGCAGATAGGAAAGCAGGTTATCCTCTCTCTTCCAGTCCAGGGCATAAAGGCATTTATAATATTGTAGGTGCTTTTGATGAACTCCCTATGGGACTCATCTATTTTACACTTATTTAAATAAATAAATGCCATAAGATCAAACAACTATTGGGACTCTAGTTTTCCTTATTTTTAGCATTGTATTGAATTTATTAAAAGCAAGTAACGTTCCATACAAGCAAGACAAATTTTACAAAACTGAGTTCAAGTCATATCAATCCCCACCTATGAGAAAGAGAGCTAAACGAACAGAGTAAAACTTTAATAGTAGGAAAAAAAAATAATAAAAAAATAACAAATAAATTAATACAAAATAAAATAAAAAAGGGAAGAGAATATGCTTCCTCAAATTAAATGCTTATTCTAAAATGTTATTGATTAAATCCTGCCAGGTTTAAAAAAGTTTTGCACAGATCTTCTGAGTAAGAATTAAATTTTTTCCAATTTCAAATAATATATAACATCAGTTACCCACTGACTTAAAAGAGGTGAGTTAGGATTCTTCCAGTTGAGCAAGATAAGTCTACATGCCAATAGTGTAGTAAAGGTAATTACAGTTTGTTTGTCCTCCACTTTAAGCCCATCTGGAAGCACACCAAACACAGCTCTTAGTGGATTAGGAAGGCATTTTGGTGCAGAATGATGTTAATTTGGTGCGCACCCAAAACATGTGGCCCAATGAGGCTGGAACTTGACTGCAATATTGCAGGTTGGAGCTTGCCCTGGAAACATTTTGGACAATTTTAAATAAGACAGATGTGCTCGATAGATGATTTTAAGATGAATAATTGTATGCCTTGCGAATACGGAGCTAGAGTGAATTCTGTGCATTGCTACCTTCCACTCCTTTTCCCACTATACCCTGGGATCTTAGAAAGGGAGGGACATTAAAAAGTTTCTATATATTACAGAAATGTTGTCTGAGTCCTCAAGACTTATCAATACTTTTTCCGGAGTAGAAGTAGGTGGGAGGTGAGGAAAATTGGGCAGGTTTTGTTTAGCAAAGTTTCTAATTTGAAGGTAATGAAAGAAATGTGTTGCTGGAAAGTTAAATTTGGAGTGCAATTCTTCATAGGATGCGAAGACATCTATGCACAAATCTCTAAGCGATTTAATCCCAAATGTTTTCCAAGCATAAAAAAAAAATGCATACATTTGAGAGGGTGGAAAAAGGTGGTTATCATGCAGAGGTAAAAGCTTCTCTATCTTGAAGTACTTCTTACATTAGTTCCATATTCTGAGTGAATGAAGCACAATTAGATTGTTAGTGTATTGGCGATAACTTGTAATTACTGGGGTACAAAGCAAGGAATATAAAGAAGTACAGCAGGATTTTATATTGATGTATATTGGAATGCTCTGAAATAGAAAAAGATGCTTAGGAAGAATATTCGTCTTGACTATGTTAATTCTTCCAGCTAAAGTAAAATGAAGGGTAGACCATCTATGCAAGTCTTGATTAAGTTTTTCCATACAGATAGCAATAGTTTATTGATAAAGAGCTTTATGGTTACTTGTGATGTTTACCCCTAGGTATTTAAAATGATCTGCGATGATAAAAGGGAAGGTGTCCAATCTAGTATTGTGTGCAAGAGAGTTCACTGGAAAGAGCACACTCAAATTAATTCTGAGACCAGAAATCTTTTGAAATTCTATTAGTGCTGTTAGGACTGCAGGCACAGTATTTTGTGGATCTGAAATATATAGTACCACATCATCTGCATATAGTGACATTTTCTGTTCAAGTCCTTCTCTGATAATTCCCTTTATCTCATAAGAATTTCAACAATGAATTGCTAGTGCCTCAATGGTGATTGCAAAAAGTAGTGGTGATAGGGGGCATCCTTGTCTAGTACCACATTCTAGTTTGAAGTAGTCTGAAATGATGCTGTTAATACAAACTGAAGATTCTAGAATGGTATGCAGTAGTTTGATCCATGCACATATGTTCGGGCCAAACCTAAATTTCTCCAGTGTAGTGAAAAGGTAGTTCCATTCAACCATATCGAATGCTTTTTCTGCATCCAACAATAATAACATCTCCGGGGTGTTAGACTCTGTAGGTGAATATATTATATGAAACAGGCATCAAAGCTAAGTGTCTACATTTAATAAATCCAGTTTGGTCTTGTGATATTACTGAAGGAAACACTTTCTCAATCCTTCTAGATAGGACTTTGGAGAGTATCTTAACATCGTTATTCAGAAGAGAGATTGGTCTGAATGATGCACATTGTAATAAGTCTTTATTTTGCTTAGGAAAGATGGTAATCAATGCTTGGCGAAACATTTGAAGTAGAATTTTATTGTCTCTAGCTTCTATAAATGTTGCTAATAAAAGGGGAGCTAACTTAATCGAGAATTTATTATAAAATTCAGCAGGGTAGCAATCTGGGCCTGCTGCATTACCACTCTGAAGTGAGTTTATAGCATCTAGTAATTCTGATAATGCCAGAGGTTTATTCAATTCCTCTGAACTGAGAGTATCTAGTTATAGTATCTGTAATACATCTAGGAATTCTAAATTTTATTCCTTCTAGAATGCAATATGACTGCCAAAATGGACTCAGGATGGGATTCTAAATTTTATTCCTTCCTGAGTCCATTTTGGTAGTCAGTTTGCCTTCTAGATAGACAGCTAGTAGTGTGTGTGTCCCCTGGGAAAAATCTGGCTTTTTACAAAAGCACAAAAAATAAATAAATATTATTATAATGTGAAAAACAACAAACCTTCTTTGAAATACATATTAGAATAACTAAAAATATATACAAGAAAACCTCTGACTTGATTAAAGGTAAAAAAGCAGTCACAGTCACAGTGAATTTTTATTATGTTGATAATTGTATTGTTATTTATGTAATGTGTTTCTGATTACATACACTGATATTTCACATACAGTAATCCCTCCTCCATCGCGGGGGTTGCGTTCCAGAGCCACCCGCGAAATAAGAAAATCCGCGAAGTAGAAACCCATATGTTTATATGGTTATTTTTATATTGTCATGCTGGGGTCACAGATTTGCGCAAAAACACAGGAGGTTGTAGAGAGACATGAACTTTATTCAAACACTGCAAACAAACATTTGTCTCTTTTTCAAAAGTTTAAACTGTGCTCCATGACAAGACAGAGATGACAGTTCCGTCTCACAATTAAAAGAATGCAAACATATCTTCCTCTTCAAAGGAGTGCTTGTCAGGAGCAGTGACTGTCACAGAGATAGAGAGAAAAGCAAACAGATCAATAGGGCTGTTTTTCTTTTAAGTATGTGAAGCACCGCGGCACAAAGCTGTTGAAGGCGGCAGCTCACACCCCCTCCGTCAGGAGCAGACAAAGTGAGACAGAGTTTGTTTTTCAATCAAAAATCAATACGTGCCCTTCGAGCTTTTAAGTATGCGAAGCTCCGTGCAGCATGTCGTTTCAGGAAGCAGCTGCACAAAAGATCACAAAGTGAAGATAATCTTTCAGCATTTTTAGACGAGCATCCGTATCGTCTAGGTGTGCGAACAGCCCCCCTGCTCAATCCCCCTACGTCAGGATCAGAGAAAGTCAGCGCAAAAGAAAGAGAAAAGTAAGCTGGGTAGCTTCTCAGGCATCTGCCAATAGCGTCCCTTGTATGAAATCAACTGGGCAAACCAACTGAGGAAGCATGTACCAGAAATTAAAAGACCCATTGTCCACAGAAACCCGCGAAGCAGCGAAAAATCCGCGATATATATTTAAATATGCTTACATATAAAATCCGCGATGGAGTGAAGCCGCGAAAGGCGAAGTGCGATATAGCGAGGGATTACTGTATTTTTGTTTTGTTTATAACATTCAACGTGTTATGTCATCTCCTTGAAACTATTTAAGACAGCAACCTGCTAGTGTAAGCATCCAAGATTTTGGATTTGTAAAAAAAATCTTTATTGTATGTTTAGCTAGAGATAAAATCCATTCAGGAAGGGAGGACTTTTCATGTTTTTTTTTTATTCATTTTCTGTCATTTATATTGGGTGTCACACATGTGCGTGTAGGACACAATTTCAGCACTCATGAAAGGGTAATCCCACCCTGTGTCAAGGGTTGGCTCTGTCTTTGATGACTTTCCACTTCTTCCATCAACAGGCCAGAAGAATGACTGCCCAATGACCTGTGATATAACTTCTGGTTTCTGATCACCGGAGCCAACCTCTTCCTGCCTCTGTGCTTTATACCCACCTCCAGCAGCATCTTGCTTCAGTTCAGTCTGTAACTTGCGTCTGGAATGACGTTATTGTGATTACTGTTAATTCGTGTTTGTGACTTTGTCAACAATTATACAAGCTTTGTCATTTCATGCCCCAACTCTTTATAATATTTTGTGTCTTTTGGTACACTGCCTTTGGTGTTTTAATATTTTGATTTTTACTCCTAACAACAATCATTTTTCCCTTCTCATCCTAGACTTTTATTCTTACTTTTGCCAATTTGGCCTGCCTTTCTCTACCACTATCAGAACAACAACTGCTTGTTTCTCCAAATCAATGCAATCAGGTTTGATAAGCACAGGTAGGTCTCACTTTATGAAAATGACTTGAACATATCATTAAAATGTTTCTTTTTTTCTCATCTCTTGCCCATCTTTACTTTTGATTTTCTTTGGAAACATAAAGAAATGAGCTCTTTATGCTCAAAGGCTAACGCTGCTGAGTCAAGGGTGAAGGGTCAAATGATTCATGCCTGGAATAGGTTACTTTATATTTATATATTAAGTGTCCGCCATTTTTTCTTTGGGAGCTAAGGTCACTGAACTCAAACTTCCGGTCTCCTCTGACAACTTCAATGGCTATTTCCACATGTGTAATTGGAAGCTCACCTTTGCAAAACTCTTTCACACGTAGAACCTGGAACAATATCAGGTCAACAATTTCTAGAACATTTCCTGAGAATCATGCTGTTTCCACTTACACATACAGCCCATTAATTTGATTTTGTCATTAGCCCTATGTGATGCTGGTGTTAAAGTTCCTTATCCGGTTTTAGTTGTTTATCCATTTTGTTTGTTCTCTCTTATTGTTTCTTGTATTTGTTAATTGTTTTCTCCTTCCTATGTTTCGTATTAAATCCAAATGGTATCATAAGAAATACAGTATGGTTTACCTCAAGTAAACCCACAGATAAACTGAAATGCCATGCACGGTGATTTCTTGCTAGCTTCATCTCCTCACTGTGTGTTGGGCTTTTTGTGCCCACCGTGTATAAACTTGTCATAACATATTGCATGCTTGACTCTGTAATTTTACAGCTCTGTTCACACATAAACTGAGATATTAGATTCCCAGAAATCACATTAGCATTGGAAATTGAACAGCTGAGTTTATTGGGTTATCACTTCATTTATCCATAACCTTAAACTGCTAATTATCACTACATTTCTGGAATAATTTGCTCCTGAACCAGTGCTTAAAATTACATATCTGACCTGGTCAACATTGGTATTAATTTTTGTAGCTTGCTGATATCAATTCACAGCCACTGTCATTACTAATAACTATTTAATTAGACATACTTATAATCAGAATATGACTTACTTATTGGCTGTGGAAGGTGCCTCTCCTTTTACAATAATACTCCATCCTGGACAGAGACCTTCAGGGCAGGTAGCTTCAAACTAAAAATCCCAACAAGACAATGTTATTTGTGCTGTCTTTTGTAGATTATACTATTTATGTTGTGAATCAATATATTCTTATTATATAATAAAGCTGCAGCCTAAAACATGATTTTCACCTGTAGAGAGATATGCTTAGCATATTGGATTAACACATATGAATTACACTTCATATTTCTTGCACAACCCTTGACACAGTATAATCTAATCCAATCTCTTTCACCGGACTCTTTCCAATGACTTCTAGAAATGTGTTGCTTGTTCTTGATTGGTCACTTACTAACTATAGAGGTCATTATTAAGAAACATCAGTTGACAATTTGCAGACAGCGTGGACTACTGCATACAAGTGTAGTTAAACTTAGTTCCACTTAAGATAATGTCACGTTATGCGACTTGCAGTTTTGGGGTCAGATTTGCCACATCAATTTAAATGACTGAAAATTGTTACCCATGTCACATTTACTGACCGAGCACCGACCTTTTAGCACAGCCTTTCTCATGCCTTTTTCTGACAGCTAATAGTGTGCTGCCTTGTGGAACTGGCTCTGTTCGAAAGGTTTAACAGCTTTGGCGAGTTCAGCATTAATCTCTGCATCCTTTTTTCTTTTTTTCATTCTGTCATGGTATGTAAACCACGTAACTTAAGACTGACAATCTTCTTTTCTGTTTGTGAGTTTCAAAGCCCCCATGTTCCTTGTCACTGCTTTCTATAAATTGTTCTTCCCAATGAGCATTCATTGGTTGTCAGCTCTCATGCACATAGAGCCTGCCTCTTTGACTAAAGACAATTCAGAGCGAGTTGCTGAATAGTTAGAGTGAGTCACCAGGTATGTCAGACTACATGACTGATTTCTTGGGAGCAAACCACCAACTACCTTCAACTTGGTAATATTATGTAAATGAAGTCTACCACTGAAAATTGCTGAAAAAGTCACATAATGTTATATAGCCTTTACAAATTAATTAATCTGGCAATGCCCCATTAGTATTTTTAAACTTATGTCCACTAGAGAGAGAGAGAGATACACAACAAAATATTGTGTTCACTTTTGTTGGAATTACTGGAGGTAAAGGTTGCTGCTGACCATGATCATTTGATAACTTACTAACTTGTGGAGCAGCAGTATCATTGGTTAATTTAGGGGCTCACTGCTATGTGTTATTATTCCACAACTCAGTGAATATTGATGGTTTTGTGGACATCCTAAAGACTGCATAGGTCAATGTTGAGCACCATCATTTGATAACATACTAAACGCAGGCATCAAGCACTCTTTTTGGATAACTTACCAACTCCGTGGATGCTATTTCCATACTTACTAAGTGTAGGAGTCACTGTGAAATACCTTTGAACAGTCTACTTAGTATATGGGGTTCTGCTGAGCACCAACATTTGATGGTAAACCAAAGCTCAAAGTCACTGTTGAGTAGCTTCAATAGATAACTTACTAACTTAAGGGATCATAGGTGAGCGCCATCATTTGATAACTTACTAACTATAAGGGTAACTACCGACTGTCGTATTTGATAATTTTTCCAACAATAAGAGTCAGTGGTGAGCAGTATCAGATGATAACTTATAAGCTGTAGGAATAGCTTTTTAGTATTATTACTTCAAGACTTGGGATTTCTGGGTGTGGTCACTGTGGTGTACCATTAATGAACAACCTGGAGCTGAGAGAGTGGACCTCTTGGTAAGCAGGGTCGCATTTTAAATCCTTTAAAGACAATATCATTTACAAACAAATGACTTCTGCTGGTATGTCCAAAGACAGGAGATGCTTGTTTCCTGCTTTGGTCAGAAAGATTGAAGGCTATACCTCATTTTTCTCATTGCTTGATGAGTTTTCTCCTTTCTGAATATTTTATTTGTACTGTTATTACTTCTTATTCTTATTCTGGGCTCATTCATGCCAAGCCAGCAGTTAGGTCAACCATAGAGTCTGTGCAGTATGAAATTTATTATCCCTTAAAATTATCTGTGTAGCTCTGTTTTTGTTAAACGTGAACTAAGGGTATGAAAGGTGGCTATTTGACCCACGGTCCCACTTGCATCCCTTTTCCAGATACGGCACTGGTGAGGGATTATAGAATATGCACATACAGACAGAAAGGGATAGACTAGGTTTCAAAACCTTGTAGACTGATTTATTGGACATAGGAAGTTAAGTTTCTAAACCTGCTTTATCCAGAGCAGGGCCATGAGGAAGTTGCAGCCTATCCCAGCCAGCCTAATTCACAAAGAAGGAACAATTCCTGGACACGGTGGCACTCCATCGCAAGGTGAACACTGTGGCGGACAGGAGGCCCAGAGTGGGAGGACTGGGGGAGAGTGTATTTTTCAGAATGTTTCTCTCCTGGACCAGCAAAGGGCAGCCCCCTTGGCTTGCAGTGGGGCTCGTGGCCATCGCCAGGTGGGCACACGAACATTTTCACTGCCCTATTTGGCCCACCTGGGTGCTGGGTGGTAAAACTGTCTTCTGCCTGTGTGTTTCTGGGTTGGCTTTCACACACACACATACACACTTGAGCCAGTTTAACATCTCCAATCCACCTGTGGGAAGAAACTGGAGCAACCGGTGGAAACCCACGCAGACACAGTGAAAACATGCAAACTCCATGTAGGTAGGACCCTGTACATGAACCCCAGCCCTCCTTGTTGCAAGACAGCAGCACTATTATTTCACCACCATGCCACCAAATATAAAAAACACAAGGGGGCTCTGCCCCCTGCTCGCTTCGCTCGCCTACCCCCGGCGTTTTGAACCCGTGCCCGCTGGGCAGCCGTAGTTTCAGACGCGCGTTGTAGGAGCTTGCGTTGTTTTGAACCTGTGTTTGCCTTGCTTCTGCGGTTTGAGACGCAAGTTGTAGGCGTATATCTGTCAGTAGAGCTCGTTCAGTTTGAACCCGTACCTGCTTTGCCTCCTCAGTTTCAGACGGTGGGTCGCATTCGGCGTTTTGTACGATCCCAAGCAGCACATTATTCCTATCTTCACTCTGCAGTAGTGCCACGCACAATATGGCGGTGACGCATGCGCCTTCACTACGCAGTAGTGCCACTCACAATATGGCGGCGACACCTGCACCTTCCGTATTATGTTGGGTTTTACCATGCTGTGTAGGCGCTTTTGCCTTTCGTACTGTCCCGCGCCTTCCGACGCGCGATGTAGGCGCCTGTACCTTCCGGGTCTGCCTCCGCTGTGTGGTGTGGACGTTTAACTGTCGTGTTTTCTGCTTTTATATTCTGTATCTCGCTGTGCATGTGTTTCGTGCCTAGGTTTTTTTTGAAGCTGTTGCATTCCAGTTTTCATCATCTGTAACCTGCTCTCCATGTGTTTGGCCCCGTTCTTTAACCTCTTTATGACGTTTTACTTTGTTTTCTACTCTCTTTTATTTCTGACCTCGCTTTATCCTGCTTTTGTTTCAATGACACCTGGTCCGTGGTGATTATATTCTCCCTTTTTCGAGTACTAATTTCCGTTTGTTTGCGATACTGTGATCTTTACTGTACTGTCAATAATGCATCACTGTAATGTGATCCACCTATGCTGTATAGTTTGGACGTGTGAGGATGACTTACGTTTAATACGGAGCGTCCGCCCGTGTCACTCTGGGGCCCCCCATTGTTGATACGGAGCTTCTTCCGAACTATCATGAGGTGCATTGTGGACCACTGCGGACTCCGTGGTGTTTCCCATTTCACTTTGTAGGTCGGTCAGTCGAACGGTTCCTTTTTGGAGCCGTGCCTGCCTGGTTTGCGGCATGTCAGACGGTTCGTAGTCTCTCCCGTTTCGCTCTGGGGCGGGGGGGTTCTTTGTGTGGCGCCTGCGCACATTCGTAGTCTCTCCTGTTTCACTCTGGGGAGGGGGGCTTTGTGTGGCGCCTGCGCACTATGTCTCCTGCGTCCACGGGCAGGTCCCTGCGTCCATATCCGGTTTACCATTCTCGGTTAGTAATATGGATAAGGAATTAAATGAGACAATATGACTCATCGTATTAATTTGTGTTTTAGCATGGTGTGATGAGAAGATCTCATCCAGCGTTTATTAATGTAAGAAGTTTGAAATGTTCCGGAATGCTATTTCATACTTATATATTCCTCTTTGTAAAGGAGGAAACCTTCTCAGTTTATTTTAATGGCTTGTCTTCTCAGTCTTCACAACTAATTTAAGGTTATGAAACTACTTTTTTAGTTTCTTCTGTGAAAATACATGTAATGTTAACTTTATCAGCATTAACAAACATAATAGCTGACTAGGCTGTAGTGTAGAAAGATTAGGATCAAATCTGCAGTCTTTTTTGATTTGGTATCTCTCAACACAGACCACAGAGCCATGGAGGAGAGTTGGCCTCAGGGATTTAATACAATGCTTGCTGCCAATATTAGGATTAGGTGATTTACAGCAGAATTTAGTAGATGCAATTTAAAGAGATTAAAACATGCAAAGGAAGAAGTTTCTGAGGCTTTGATAAGGAAGGTTTAAGAGAACGAACCTCCCACAAGTGATCAATAAAGCCTTAGATTTTAATCTGCAGCCATTTGGCTGTCTTGTGGCCCCCTCATCATTTCTGCTGTATGGACAGCTCTTTAGATATGGGATGAGGGAGTCCTATAACTGAGCTATTCTCCATGAGAGTAAATGTTTATGCCCTTTTCCCACATTCATTTACTTTCTAACTCATAGCCCAGCTTTATCATGCATTGAACATTTGATTAATCAAAATATGAAAACCAAGAAAACAAATGAACACAGTCATGTTGGCAAGCAATGACTTTACACCTTTTTGAGCAATCTTGTCTTCCCTGACATTACAGGTAAACTCTAACTGAGGCCATGGGAATGAACTTCACTAAACTGATTAGGAAAGGTAATTTTTCACTTTAGAAGAGATGCAAATTACTCCTCTGCTCTTTAATGCAACGATTTTGTTTCTTTCTATTGTTTAGTGCTCTCCCCACTTCTGTTTCCAGTGCTTTGATCGCTGGTCATTTGTCTCACCATCACCCTCATCATACTTTGCTTCCCTCTGTTGCATATTTCCAGAGCTGCAAAAAAGGCAGGCTTGTCCATGTTCTCCCTTTCCCTACTTTTGCAGAAGTTTCCCCAGCTG
Organism: Erpetoichthys calabaricus; assembly: GCF_900747795.2. NCBI lineage: Eukaryota > Metazoa > Chordata > Cladistia > Polypteriformes > Polypteridae > Erpetoichthys > Erpetoichthys calabaricus. The sequence goes on along the minus strand of NC_041404.2, from coordinate 134,186,790 downwards.
TGGACCTCCTGTGTGGTCCCAGTGCCAAAGAAAGGGCATTTTAGTGATCCCAAGGACTTTAGACCAGTTGCTCCTAATGCATACATAATGAAAACCTTTGAGAGGCACGTCCTAAAACAGATACAACCTCTGGTCTAAGAACATCTGGATATTCTGCAGTTAGCCTGTCAGGCACATATAGGCATGGAGGATGCTCTGATCTGCATGGCTACTCCCACTTGGAAAAAGCCGGTACCACAGTCAGGATCATGTTCTTTGACTTTTCCAGTGCTTTAAACACCACCCTGCCTCACTGACTAGGGATAAAGCTCAAGGCTTTGAATTTTGATGCTCCCATAATCTTCAGGATCATGGACTATCTGACCAACAGACAGTCGTTTGTGAGGCTGAGAGTGTTTGTCAAAAATGGTGGTGTGTAATGCTGGAGCGCCACATGGAACTGTCCTGTCTCTCTTCCTGTTTCCCCTCTACACAACAGACTTCCAGCACAATACCAGTGCTTGCCATCTACAGAAATTTTCAAAAGACTTGTTCATCATATGCTGCATTATTAATGAAGATGAGTCATATAGCAAGAAAGTTGTGGAGGACTTTGTCTTGGGGTGACCAGTCAGCATTCAGGTGGAGGACATGGAAGTGGTGCAGAGCTACAAGTACCTGGGGGTTCACATAAACAACAAACTGGACTGGTCTGACAACATAGCTGTATAAGAAGAGCCAAAGCAGACTGGACTTGTTAAGGTCTTTTGATGTATGCAGCAAGCTGCTGGAAATGTTCTACCAGTTGTAGCAGATAGAGGTGTGGTCCACCTCTTGAACCCTCAGGTACCACTCTGAACACCAGGTGAAAGTATAATTATTTATTTTACTATTACACTGTGCACAAAGCACCCTCCACTTCATACTCATAAACTACAATTCTCACAAACCAATCCTCCTCGCCCAGACACTTCGCCCTCCTACCTCCCAGCTATGCTCAGTGTCTGGGCTTTCCCACAGTCCTTTTATATCCCCTGACCCGGAAGTGGTTTCCATCCAAACCCACAAGTCCTTATTCCCTCCGGGTCAGGGTAAACAGTCCTTTTCTTCAGCCCGGGAGCACGTCGTTCCTTCCTGTCACGTGATGATGACGCACTCCCGGGTTATAGGGCACATAAGAGCCCACTAGCCCCACTACAGTGACTCCCGGTGGTCCCCAAGGTATCCAGCAGGGCTGTGTATACAAACTACAAAGTCCATGAGGCCCTGCTGGAACTCGGGGCACGATCATGCTGTCCGGAGGGCTCCTCCTGGCGGCCTGGGGGTGGCGACCGGACTCTGTAGCCGGCCGTCCATCACAGTTCCCCCCCCTTAGCGAAGCCAACTGGGGCGAAGCGTTGAACCCCGCGAGGGACGTCCTCCTCCAGGAGGACGCGTCATCCGGACCTTGGCTGCGTTGTCTAGATCCCCCAGCGAACCTTGGGGGAACGGTGTATCTTCTATCTATGGGAAATTCAAATCTTGTAATATGTTCTGAAGTTGTAAAATGTATTTTGTATATTGGCTAGCCTCTATCTTGTTTTCTCATGGACGCCACCATTTTCAAGGTTTTGCATATTGGCTGATAGCCCCATTGCTATTATGTAATGGCTGGAAGTCAAGAACTTTGCCATTACCTAAAAAATAATATAAAGTATAGTTTAGCATTGTGCACTTTCTAATCATCTGTGATTTTGGATACCAACAAAACTTAAAGTGTTATTTGTTGATTTTGCTTGAATTCAAGGCAACAGATCTTTCACTTGTTCATTTCACATCTCAAAAACTACTCATGCAAAAATTTTACAAATCAATAGGCTTGGTCTTATAATGGAGTAACATATAATAGTACCAGATAAATTAAACAATTTCTAAGGCAGGTAAAAGCGGAGGTAGATCAAGTGGTTTTTGGAGGATATGGAGTATTGAATGAAACTGAACCAGAAACAACAAGATTGGAGCCTATAATAAGAAACATACAATGCAATTTGTTTAAGGAAGATGGGTCAGTTTTTTTTTCAGATGTTATCATTGTACATAGGTCTCAGCATTCAGTGGCTCCATCCTCCCAAATAAATGATTATAAGCTTGCTTAGAATAAAATGGTTTGTTCAGTTTATATCATGGCAAATGGAACACCCACCCAGCCTGACACTGATGGAATTGTATTTAACCCTGGCTACCTTCTCACTACATTGTCCTGGCTAAATATAAAGTGTAACACTCTATGTGTATGTATACAATGGAGCCAAATTCTCCAGAAACATCTGCTCACGGTGAATTGAATGAGAGGGGGGGGGGGGGGGGAGGGGGGGGGGGGGGCTGGTTTAAAGCTCAGTGATTGCTGGCAGCCTTCTTTAGAGCAATGTAAAATCTGCCAATCCGTGAGTAGGATTTAATTAGGCAGCAGCTTTGACTTGCATAGCAAAAAGCCCTACAAATTTAGATTAGAAAGAGAGAGAAAAACAATAGATTAGCCTATGGCATCAGTAAATACTGAGTTCTGTCTAATTTAATCAAGAATCTGTCAGCTTGGCACTTGAGTTGATGCTCCCTGTTTATTCAACAAGGCCTAAAAATTTTTTTTTTTACGGATCTTTTCATTTATTCCTCACGGCGTTCTCTGCTGCAGCAGATGTTTACTTCTGAAACATTGCTGTTCTCAGTTATGGCCTTCAACACTGAGGAAACAGAGCAATAAAATAGAAGACAAGAGCCACTGGAAAACATTGCCAGTGAAAAATACTGGCAGGTGGAGCTGTCTGCACAAGATTGTGAATGCTGAACAGCAACTTACTGTGAAATTCCATTGATTCCAATTTCCAGGAAAACTTTATCCTGTTCTCTTTTTTATTGTTAAATAACTTGAAGAGTTCAGGTAACACAAATAAGTGGCTGCTGTTGGTGTACATGTTTGTTTGTGATGTCATGATGGTACAGTGGAGAGCTCTACTCACAGCTCTGGAGTCTTGACCTTGAGCCCCTATACACTCACTGTGTGCAGTTTCCATGTTCTCTCCATGTTTGACTGAGTTTTCACCAAGTGTTCTTGTTTTCCTTTCATAACCCCCAGATGTGTATGTTGAGTTAATTGTCAACTATAATCAGTCCAGTATGTGTAAGTCTTGATGGACTCCTGCCATCTACTTTCATGGGCTCTGGTTTCCAGGGTTCTCAAAACTGAATTGATTGGGGTTAGTAAATGAATCGGTGGATATGAATTTGTGGGGATGTGCAGTATAAAAATGTGATGGCCATTTTGAAGGAATCCAATTTGTTTATAATTGAGAGCATTGTGTTTGATAAGGAAATGTAACAATTGTATTTTGTATATAATACTGAAGGGCGCTGCTGAGCTATTGCTCATAAAATACTCCTTATTTTTTTGACTCACATTTATTTTCTGTGTTTGTTGATGGATATTACTAGCCCTTGGTTACTAATTCTTTATGGTAAATAAACTCAGGACAAAACAGATGATTCCAAGAATGATCACGATAGTTTATGGCTGCTCTGTTTCAACATCCTATTGTGTCAAGTTCTGCGATCCTTTCTCATCTTCAGAGCTTGAGGATATCTGAGTTCTAAATTTAGTTTATGGTTCTGCTGAAGGTTATAATTTTTCTTTAATTTTACTTTTAACTATTTTTTCTATCAACAGTAACTTTATGATTAAATTTTGTAAAGTGATGTTTTGTTCGGTGTAGGTCTTAATGCTTTACAGACCCATAGTATTGGACTTAAATAACAGCCTAGTCATTATCTGTAATATGTTTTTTTTAATTATATTTGTGTAATTTGTTTTATTTTAAATATTGTTGGTTACAATGACTTAATAAAGGAGGAAAAAGGTTTGACGCAATTTGTTTGGATTTGGATAACATTAACACAAGCAAACATTTCTGCAGAGTTTCTATATCCAATGCACAGTACATATGAACAGCACAAGGTGCCTTCTTGGCATCTCTCCACACCCAAAATAATGCTCTGGTGGCCAACAGTTTAAAACATGACATGTTTGTTATAACATAACACACAAGGGAAGAATTAAGCAAGCAAACATATAAGATATAAATAGATAGGTGTGAAGAAACCTGGCAGCCTCAGTAGGCTTACCCTGTCTTGAAACAATGACATTTTCCAACCTTCCAAGAAATTCTGATAGTAAACTAATAATGAATTTTATATGGCATTGTGTTTTGTAGTTCCAGTAAAAAGGAAGTGGAGAGGAAATTGGAAGAATGGTGAAGGGCTTTGAAAGACAGAGGATTAAAGGTAAATAGGAAGAAGACAGAATATATGAGGCTAAATAATGATTAGGTTTCAGAGGTTAGCCTACAGGGAGAGCTGTTAAAAAGATATGCCTTGAGCTTAGGAAAGGTGCAATATAAATAAAATGTATTATTATTGTTATTATTAAGAGTGGATACATTTAATTATCTAGGGTCAGTGGTAACTCAAGATGGGAAATTGGATGCAGAGATAACCCTCAAAGTTCAGTGTAGATGGAAGGAGATATCAGGAGTATTGTGTGGTTAAAAACTTATGGTGAAGGTTAAAGGTAAGGTTTTTCAGACAGTGGTAAGACCAGCAATGATGCATAGAGTTGAGATATAGGCAATAAAGGGAGTGTAGGAGAAGTCAGGCGTGGCAGAAATAACAATGTTGAGATCGATGTGTGGAGTTACAAAGAAGGACAGAATAAGAAATGAGACAATCAGAGGTACATCAAAAGTGGGAGAGATATTTAAGAACCTACAGAAAAGTAGGTTGAAGTGATATGGACATGTGATGAGGAGAGGCAATGAATATGTGAGCAAAAGAGTGTTGGGAATGGAAGTACAGAGGAAGAGAAAGTGACGGAGGCTGAAGTGGAGGTGGATGGATAAAGTAAAAGAAGATCTGATGGAAAAGTGTCTGACTGGTTGACAGGTGAGGAGCTGCAGGACTAGCTGTTTTGAAAAAGTTGATCAAACACATCAGCCCCATATAGAAGTTGGGAAAAGATGAAGAGAAAAAAAGAAGAAGATGTTGATGATTCTCAAGGGCACTGTAGAATTAAATCTAATAGCACATAAACACTCAATTGCTAATCTGTAACATCTCTTTCTTTCTAACATGAAGTTGGTATCGTCCTCCTACCAATGAGCACTTGTTCCAAGACTATTTTACTATAATGGGGCATGTTATCATGTTGAATCTTGGTTTGAATCTCCAGCATGAAGTCTTTGTTTGTCCAGTGTGCTCGTGGTTCCTCCCACCTTCTAAACACAGACATGTCAGATTAACTAGTGATTCTAAATTAGCACCGTGTAAGTAAAATATGGACACGTGTGCAGGTGTGTTTGGTGATTAGCAGTGATAATTCATTTCTTGATTTCTAATTTCAGTACATGGATGCGAGGAGTAACACCAACATATTTTGCAGTACAGTTAATCTGCATAGTCTTCCATTTGGCTGCTAAAATTACAGTTACAATATTTGTGATATATCTAGTTGCCTCTCCATATCATGCACATGCAGTACTGTATTTATTATAACAGAACATGACACTCTCAGACCCAGTTATTTCAGTTCAGGGTTTAGTAAGCCACAGCACTGGGTTCATGGCATGAATCAGTCCCGGGTAGGACACCATTCCATTCCAGGGTTCAGTCGCATACACACACACACCTTCAGTCACATGTAATTAAATCAGAGTCACCAGTTAATCTTATCTGCATGTCATTGGGGATGTGGGAGCAAAAACAATGCTGACATGATGGAGAATAAACTCCACATGAACAGCAGACTGCTACTTTACATTCCCAGAAATGCTCCCATGTTTAGAAACTGTTACTATGTTTAAGATTTCCTTATCATCCATTAAAATGTTTATATACAGTAGCCTCTGGACACTCCCGATTCAAAAAGAGATTACAGACTTTCAGCACAATATGAATATAAGAATTTCTACAGAGTCATTAAATGGAATAAAAGTTTTGTGTATTTCCAGAAAAAATGAGTCATCATTAAGAGTTAAAGCCAAATAAAATTCTGTATTTCATGCTAACTTCAGACAAACATAGAACAAGGTGTCAATTAGATATCAATGAGTGACTTAATAAAACAAAATAATCAAAAATGACTTCAAGTCATTTAGGACAAACTGTTTTATCATGTTTTCAGGGAAAGTATTAATGACATTTTTAGGGCTCATATTCTCAGAGTACAGATTAAAGGTTTAGTTGATTCAGAATTCCTTAGGACAGGGGTGCCCAACTCCATTCCTGGAGGGACACAGTAGCTACAGATTTTTATTCTAAGTATCTTCTTAATTAGTGACTAGTTGGTGCTGCAAATTAACTTTAGTAATTGATGAGATGAGATGTCATTTATTTATTGATGAAGCACATATTGCTCAAGTGATATTTTTCTGCTTCATTTTAGTTGTCTCACTTGTTAAAGTTTCAAACCTTTAGCTGCTTATTTTAGTCTTAAACAGCTGTATTCATTGTTTTAACTATTATAAAAGTATAATAGTTAAAACAATGAATACAGCTGTTTAAGACTAAATATATATTATATAATTTTGTTATTATTATTATTCTTTCAGCTGCTCCCGTTAGGGGTTGCCACAGAGGATCATCTTCTTCCATATCTTTCTGTCCACTGCATCTTGCTCTGTTACACCCATCACCTGCATGTCTTCTCTTACCACATTCATAAACCTTCTCTTTATTATTATTATTATTATTATTATTATTATTATTATTATATATTATTATATATTTTGTTTCTTTATTATATTTAATAATATTTATTATAACAAAATGTTTAATAATAAGAATATATCACTATAATAAAATATTTAATGATAATAATAATACACATATAAGCAATAATATTTAGAAATAAAAATGACAACAATACGGGCACTATAATTAAATGTTTAATAATAGGAGGAGTATATATTTATAATAAAATATTTAACAATAATAGTAATACACATACAGTATAAGCAATAATATTTACTAATAAGAAGAACAACATTGCATGTATTATAATGAAATGTTTTATAATAACAGTAATAGTATGAATAATAATAAGAAGAAGATGTTTGATTGTACTATTATAAAATGTTTCCCTGCAGAATAAGGTAATGCATTATCTGTATTGAGTTGAACGCTATTTCTAAATGTGCCAGTTAATTATTTTAAAATGTTGATAAGCTGCTGTCTTAAATGTATTTAATATGCACTAATGAACAAGTTATAAAGATTTTAATGTGTTCTTTTAATTCTTATTTATACAGGAGATAAAAGCACAGCATGGCTACAATATCATAATGAGAAGTAAAAGGAAAAAGTTTATCATAAATTCTGACAAAAGCCTTGTTAAACTTAATGTGCCGATTAAAACTAACAGTAATGGCTTTTTCAGGATACTGAAAATAGGAAAACATTTAAAAATAATACTTTTGAGTTGTATCCCCCGCTATTGAAACGCACCACAATAACACAGTCCTCTTACCTTCAATACCATTGTGAAAATTGTGCCTGAAGGCTTCTGATTTGGACTGAGAGTAGAATGGGTGCTTATGTTGGCCACTTGCTCATTTAAATAAAACAAAGATCACGTGAGGGAGCAGATTAAAATACAATGTATGGAATCAGCTGACCATGGTTTAGAATAGCGCTTGGCTAACAATGAAACATTAAATCAAACCACAATCAGCGGCAGCAGTTGCAAATGCAGGTGATTCACAGTTCAGATGGCATTAAAAAGATAAAAGTTCTGATTTCCATGAAATGTGTTGTGTGCCATTTAGAACTGATTTTTTTTTCACTCAATTATAAATAGAATGTGTTTTAGCATACAAGAAAAAAGTCTAAGTAATATTATTTTTAAATAATCTACATACAAAATGCATTTTTGAAAAAGCTTCAAAACTATGTACTAGGTATTATTTCAGTTACGTTTGATTTTGAATATTAATTTCATGATCTAAGATGAGGGCGGCACGGTGGCACAGTGGTAGCGCTGCTGCCTCGCAGTAAGGAGACCTGGGTTCGCTGCGTGGAGTTTGCATGGGTTTCCTCCAGGTGCTCCGGTTTCCTCCCACAATCCAAAGACATGCAGGTTAAGTGGATTGGCGATTCTAAATTGGCCTTGGTGTGTGCTTGGTGTGTGTGTGTGTCCTGCGGTGGGTTGGTGCCCTGCCCGGGATTGGTTTCTGCCTTGCGCCCTGTGATGGCTGGGATTGGCAACAGCAGACCACTGTGACCCTGTGTTCGGATTCAGCGTGTTGGAAAATGGATGGAAAGATGATCATGTTTTCATATATTAATCTCATACTTGAAGGTATCCATGATATTGATAATATATACCATAAACAGATACATATCCATTTATTTTCTGACCTGAATAATGGAGTCAGGGTTGGTGTGGTGAATGTCTATCCCTGTAGAATCAGATCTAATGCATCAACCAGCTCCAGACACAATGCTAATTCATTGCAAGGTACATTCACCCACACTCATGCAAACAGCAAGCTAGTCTTATATAAATACAAGGGAGAAAAACATGGAGAACCTGGAATAAAAAATAACACAGGGAGAACATGCAAACTCCACACAGTATCTGCATCTGGGATTCATACCTTGGACTGTGGAGCTAGCATCAGTAAGCACTACCCCACTGGACTATCTAGCAATTAACATTCACTTGTTTTGTCCATCCTTAGGGTTGGCAAGAAGACAATGATGTGGAGGTACACCTCATGCACACTGGGAAAAACCTCCTCAAACAGTGTACTGTGTGGCCACCAGGAGGCTCTCTAGCTCCTCAAACACCTGACACAAACAGACACAAGTACCAATGAAAAAAGGATTTTTTTAATTGTGGGAAACTCTTTCAGGTGAGAGTTTCCCACACCACAAACACTTTTTAATCTTAGAAGTCTTTGCCATGGCACTACATGCCAATGACTTAATTGTCTCAATTAACTACCTACAAGGTCCCTCCAAAATTTGCATTTTACACAGATGATGTTTGAATATCTTTGGGCAATGCCCCTCAAGACCCATCCTTTCAGGATGCAAGATTACCTGTCATTCATCTACTCTTAATTCTATTTGTAAACAGAATATGTTTCCATCCACTGTTCCAACAGCAAAGTCCATCAGATATCTGTAGCTTGATATGTTTCCATCCTTGCACTCTACCATGACTAATAACGTTCAACGTGTACTTTGGTAATACAGAGTAGTAAAGAATCTCTTATCACCTGATTCACTGTTCTGTTGTCTTTTTGTTTCAGACTGGCAACCCCTGAAATGAACACAGTCCAACGTTCAAATTATGCTAGAACCTTACTACACCTAATACTCCTAGCTAAGTATCCATTTAATATAACTGCAAACTGACAGATGCCTTCAAATAATCTTTCTGTTTGGTTTCTAATTGAATGTAACATTTGTGGCTGAGTAAGGAACTGTAAGGTAGCACAGAAAAATGTTGGGGCACCAACCCAGTCATCTCCATTCAATTCCAGTGTGAAACAAAAGCAAAACAATGAAAATGGGCCTCTATGCACGCCAATACAAGAAGGTTGCTCAAAAGCAAGAAAGCTATCAGGCTAAGCATGAAAGGGAGCTCCATCCTACATTGTATTCGGTTCAAAAGTCACAGCCTTCTTCTGGTTGCTGCGGGATTCATAAGTGGGTGATCAGCAAGGGTGGAATCATTTGCCCTCACTTAGTGTCTTCTCTTTACCACAGAGGGAACAAAACAGGAGAAGGTTAGTGCCAGTATCTCCTCTCAACCTTTGGGTGGTTGTAACATACCTCAGATGAGCCTGGTCAGTGATCCACAGACACACATGCATGACACATTACTGTTCTTAGAGCCCTTTCTGCTCTAAATGTCACTTTAATAAAACAAACCCCTTTGACATTACACTTTGGCCCAGTAATTATTTACACATTGCCCATCCTGGCATTTCCATGCTCCATTTTTCCATAATCTGGAGTACTGTATTGACAGCAGTCTGGTGTCATTTTTGGCTTGGAACAAGTGAGACCCGTCTAAACTTAATGATGACTCTAGTCTTCACATATTTCATTTCTTGAGGATCACCTTTGATATTTCTTCTTCTTGGTTCTTTTTCTACATCACTCTTCTATTATTTTGGAAAGCCTGTAAACTCTTTTCATCCTCACCTCTCCCATCCTTTTGTAAAAATGTACATCTGTATCACAATTTACAAGTTTGGTGTCAATTCTATGCAGACTCTTGTGAGACACCTCACATCTACCTTTACCAATCCGATCTATTCGCCAGCATGATCTATCCATAACTCCTACTTTCTCATTGTCCGCTAGAGGTGGTAATATTTAAATTTTTGTACAGGTTGTATTTTAGCTCAGAACCCATTATGCCATTTGTGTTAATTTAGGATATTAGGCGCCCTTCCCCACACATGTTGGGAATGCCTTATGATACCTACATTTTGGTCCAAAGTTACTTCACAACTTTCTTCCACTTTTGTTATCAACATTCCACTCTTGTCTCATCTTTTACTTCTGCTCAATCTTTGTTTCCTCCCCCTCATTTAACCTTATTCTACCTTGGCTCTCTTACTGCAAAAGTCATATTAATAACTTGCTGGAAATCTACAGGCTCGCTAGCAAATTCAGTCTGGAAAGCCCTGTTGGAACTATCAGCAGTTCATCTAGAAACTAAATGGCATCACTGGGTCAAAATTATTTAATGTCAGGTGTCAGGTGGTACCTTCGGAGTGCTGGGGACCAGCCTGTTTGGTTGGGCCTCTTTCACTTGTTGGTTCCAGTTTCTGTAGCTATATACAATGGAAATGTTACCACAAAGGGATGGCTGGGGTTTTTTTTAAATTTTATTTTACAATTTAATAGTATACATTATTCTATTATTATACCATTCATTAAACTTAGCCTTGACTGTATTTGGTAGTTTCACCCTTTAATAAACTATTGATTATAAAAAAATACCTCTTCAGACTGGCCATAGTTATATAACCCCAATTCAAATGAAGTTGGGACGTTGTGTAAAACGTAAATAAAAACAGAATACAATGATTTGCAAATCCTTTTCAACCTATATTCAATTGAATACACTATGAAGACAAGATATCAAATGTTCAAACTGATAAACTTTATTGTTGTTTTGCAAATCTTCACTCATTTTGAATTTGATGCCTGCAACACGTTCCAAAAAAGCTGGGACAGGGGCAGCAAAAGACTGGGAAAGTTGAGGAATGTTCAAAAAACACCTGTTTGGAACATTCCACAGGTGAACAGGTTAATTGGAAACAGGTGTTTGTCATGATTGGGTATAAAAGCAGCATCCCCAAAAGGCTCAGTCGTTCACAAGCAAGGATGGGCCGAGGTTCACCACTTTGTGAACAACTGCGTGGGCAAATAGTCCAGCAGTTTAAGAACGTTTCTCAATGTACAATTGCAAGGAATCTAGGGATTTCATCATCTACTGTCCATAATATCATCAAAAGATTCAGAGAATCTGGAGAAATCTCTGCACGTAAGTGGCAAGGCTGAATACCAACACTGGATGCTCATGACCTTCGATCCCTCAGGCGGCAGTGCCTTAAAAACCGACATCATTCTGTAAAGGATATTACCATGTGGGCTCAGGAATACTTCAGAAAACCATTGTCAGTTAACACAGTTCGTCGCTACATCTACAAGTGCAAATTAAAACTCTACCATGCAAAGCGAAAGCCATATATCAACAACACCCAGAAACGCCGCCGGCTTCTCTGGGCCCAAGCTCATCTGAAATGGACTGAAGCAAATTGGAAAAGTGTGCTGTGGTCTGACAAGTCCACATTTCAAATTGTTTTTGGAAATCATGGACATCATGTCCTCTGGGCCAAAGGGGAAAAGGACCATCCGGATTGTTATCAGCGCAAAGGTCAAAAGCCAGCATCTGTGATGGTATGGTGGTGTGTTAGTGCCCATGGCATGGGTAACTTGCACATCTGTGAAGGCACCATTAATGCTGAAAGGTTACATATAGGTTTTGGAGCAACATATCATGCCATCCAAGCGACTTCTTTTTCAGAGATGTTCCTGCTTATTTCAGCAGGACAGTGTGGAGCCACATTCTGCATGTGTTGCAACAGCGTGGCTTCGTATTAAAAGAGTGCGGGTACTAGACTTGCCTGCCTGCAGTCCAGACCTGTCTCCCATTGAAAATGTGTGACGCATTATGAAGCGCAAAATACGACAATGGAGACCCCGGACTGTTGAGCATCTACACAGCTTCAACAATTAGTGTCCTCAGTTCCCAAATGTTTACTGAGTGTTGTTAAAAGGAAAGGTGATATAACACAGTGGTAAACATGCCCCTGTCCCAGCTTTTTTGGAACGTGTTGCAGGCATCAAATTCAAAATGAGTGAAGATTTGCAAAACAACAATAAAGTTTATCAGTTTGAACATTCAATATCTTGTCTTTGTAGTGTATTCAATTGAATATAGGTTGAAAAGGATTTGCAAATCATTGTATTCTGTTTTTATTTACATTTTACACAACGTCCCATCATCATTTGAATTGGGGTTGTAAAAAAATGCTTAGATTTTCATATAGATATCCCATGAGCATGACTAAGCAGGCTCAGGAAGTAAAATCAAGTACAAAGATACAGGGGAAACAGAAATGGTATTTAACAAAATGCAAAATCATGAGAACCTGCACCCCACTGAGCCTTCCCATACAGTCTCTGGCACGTACCTTACAGAAATGCCTTTTTGTACCCGGTTTGAGAGGGCAGGGTAACTCACATGTTGCTCACATATTCTCCTCTTATTTACATAGAACAGAAAACAAAATGCAGGAGGAGTAGTGATATCACTTCCAGGACAAGCTCAAAAATCCCACCCCTTGGGCCCCACCATGTATATACACCTGAAAGTCAGAAGGCAAACGGGTAAATATGAAGTCACCTGAAAGAAGGTTCTATGGTCTGATGAGACCACAAACGAGTTTTTTGTCCATTGGACTAAATGCCATGTTTTAAAAACTGCATATTTTGAAAAACTCACCAGCCCCACAGTGAAATATGGTGGTGGCAGCCGCATGCAGTGGGTTATGTTTTTCTGCAGTAGGATCTAGAAGGTTTGTGAGGGTATAATGAATACAGCAAAATCCAGAGGAATCCTGGAGGGACATTTGTTTTCCAGCATGTGATATGTGGCCGGCCGTTCATCCCGGCCAATACCCCCAGGCTGCCAGGTGGAGCACTCCCTGCAGCATGGAGGTGCCCCGAATGCCAGCAGGGAATTCTGGACAATGCAGTTTTTATCCCCAACCCTGCTGGATGCCGTGGGGGCCGCTAGGGGACGCTGCAGGGAGGAACAAGGATTGTTTGCCCTACGCCCCGGAAGTACATTCAAGTCACGTGGACAGGAGGAATGACATGCTTCCGGGATGAAGAAGAAAGGATTTTTATCTAACCCGGAAGTGTTCCTAGTCACGTGGACAGAGAGGGTGAAACACTTCCAGGTCAAGGACTATAAAAAGGACTGTGAAAGACCAGAGCGCTGAGCTGAGCTGGGTGGAAGGGTGGCAACACGTCTGGGAGTGTGGAGGATTGTATTGTTTATTATTACACGTAATTTATTATTATTGATTTATTATATGAGTATTGTGGAGTGTAGGTGCTTTGTGCACTTTAATATTGTCTGAATAAATAATTATTGGACTTTTACCTGGTGTCTGAAGAGTGGTCAGAGGGTTCAAGGGGTCGAGAGGACTGAAACTTGTCACAAGCAAAGCAAAAACCTGAAACATAAGCCAAAGGTACGCAGGAATGGCTTAAAAACAATAATGTTAATAAGTCAAAATCCAGATCTCAATCCACCTAAGAATTTGCGGCAGGACCTGACAAAGTCTTTTCACTCCTGATCCCCATGCAACCTAACAGACCATGAACAGTTTTCCAAAAACAATATGGAAAACGTGCAATGTTCAGATGTGGAAAAGCTGATACAGAGAGAGACCTGAGCACAGAGACGTAAGGCTGTCATGGCTGCTAAATGTGCATCCACTAAATACTGGTGTAAAAGGGAGGAGATACTTATAAGATTCATGTTTTGTACTTGTAATTAATTTAGACCACTATTTAGAGATCTGTTTTAACTTTGGTATTGAGTCTTTTTTTAATAATCAAATTCAAAAAAGTCAATTACAATCCACTTTGATTTAATGTTGTGTAACAATATCATTTCAAAACTTCCAAGAGGGAGAATACTTTTTCTAGGCATCATAGATGAGAAAAGATTGCAAAAAAAAATTGGATTTTTATCCACAAAACTTTGAACAACTATAACAGTGTGTTGCGGTCTTATATACCAGATCATCTATGATGCCACTGTGGTACTTAAAAATGATTAAAAAATAAAAAATAAGGTTCCATTGAAGAAAACAGTGATGCAAATGCAATGATATGTAGTGGTGTAGTCTTATTTGGAAGGATACCTTTACACCTTTAAATTGATGCTTTCATCAGAAAAATTAATAAAGATAAAACATAAGTGATGGGGAATAATTATTATATGCCAACAGAGCCATTCAGTATGTTTTCATCCATCCATCCATCCATTATCCAACCCGCTATATCCTAACTACAGGGTCACAGGGATCTGCTGGAGCCAATCCCAGCCAACACAGGGCGCAAGGCAGGAAACAAACCCAGGGCAGGGCACCGGCCCACCGCAGGTATGTTTTCATCACTACTTTAATAACAGAATGGCAACTGCTTTGTTTAGCTCCTTGTGATATATTTGGTCGTCATAACATTGATAGATGGTTTCCATTCGCATGTTCTTCATATTATTTTATATTGCACTAGTGCCCACTTGTAGACAATGCTGCTGGGATAGCCTCTGCCTATGTAAGGCCCAGAACCACATTAAGTGATTTTGAGAATATTAGTTTATTTTAATATATTCTTTTCATTGAAAAGCTGGATCTCATTATATTGTCAAAAGACGTATTTAAATTTCATGAAGGTTAAATGAGAAGTTCTGAAATTAGTGATAGAAGTCATTTCCATTGCATCATACAGAAGACTTGCAAAGTGGGCCTGGTGAATTTTTCTGCTCTCACAAATACTCTGGAACAAAAAAGCATGTCAATCATCCACCCAGAAATTGACTGGCTTTGTGTCCGGAGTGCAGAAATGCAATGAGACATCAATTTGTTTTAATCCAGGGGATCTGCCACACTGTCCATGTGTCTGTTTAGGTTTTCCAGCTGACAAATTTTGACACCATTTCGAAATTTCCTGCCGCTATTGTTGTATAACAATGTCAGGTAAGCTCTTCATATTTCCCTGCTGACTTCTGCAAATTCTTCTTGATGTTAAACATGCCTTTTTATTACTCCAAAATGCCAGATTATTATTTAGCTATTTGATCATTAGCCCTTTTTAACAGAGGGTGGCAAACTCTTATGTGGTTCGTTTATTTTTTGTGGAACAATTCTGTCCCACTGTTTCCTGTAAACGCAATCATTATACAGAAGTTTATCAAATGAGTGGATCTGTTTAAACTACCATGACATTTTTGTTTTTTCCTTGAATATGCTATCACAATGTTCTCTACAGTGCTCTACCCTGAAAGTCTCACCCATCACACTTTTCACAAATGTCTAGTTTTCTTTTCTTGTTTGCAACTCCTCCTTTAAATGGCCTTGAACATGAACTCCACTACAGCGCAACAAATGGAAAGACATACAAGTGGCACATTTTCCATGAAACCAATTACAAATTACCAATTAAGGAAAAAAAATGAAAATAAAATGTTGTGTGAGGCAATCAGACTGTAAAAAATTTGGTGCATCTTTAATATAATGAAAATAATCAAGAGAGAGAGGCATATGGACACAGTGAACGAGATAGATAAGCACTTCATATGTCCAAACAGGACAAACTGAGCAGAACATTTAAAATTATTCTCTTGATAAGGATTGTGAGTGGGTTCTATGATGTACTGGCACCCTGTTCAGGTTTGCTTCCTGCCTTTAACTACAATTGCTACTGGGGTAAGCTCCTGCTCCACCATGGCTCTGAACTGGACTATGTGGGTTTGAGATTGTAAATTATTTTAATCAATACACTCCTGTGATGGTGCAGGTTGGCTCCATGCTGCTGGTTCTTTCTGGGAGCCTCTTGAACCCGCCACCGTCGATAACGTTACCGAGATGATGCATAAGGACACATGTATCCAGCCAAGGGGTAGGCACAAAAGTGAACAAGGTGCTTTTATTTAAAATCAAGTCAGTGTTCAAATAAATAGTGCACAGCTCCATCTATTATAAATAAACTAGGGGACCCCGCCCCCTGCTCGCTTCGCTCGCCAACCCCTGGCATTGGGGCATGACAAAGAGTGAGATGTATGAATTAGATATAGAATAGTGTGCAGGTTTGGATGATGCCTATAGAAATAAAAAATAGAGTTTTTGGCACAGAGTAATGTTTTATTGGAATATTTCTTTGTATACAACATTAGTAGTAAAGATGGTGTCTTGTCCTTGAATGAGTCTTCCTTGGCATGGATCATTTATAACTTTAACTTTAACGTCAGATGAACGTCGAACACGTGAGAAGGCAACATAAAGTTGTCCATGTCCAAAAACGGGTTCAGAGAGGTAGATGCCAACCTTGTCCATGGTTTGTCCTTGTGATTTGTTGATGGTCATGGCAAATGCAGGTTTAATGGGGAACTGTTGGCGTTTCAATGTAAAAGGTAATTCTAGGTCAGAACTCGTAAGGTCAATTCTAGGATAACAACGGGAAGATTGTATCGTCTTGGATCTTGTTCTTTGTCCTTTATCAAGACTAAAGCAATTGTAGTTGCTGCTATACCTTTTGCATTTGCTTTTGTATTGGCCTCCTTTTCAACTTCATGTAGCATTTTTATAGACTTAGCTAATGGGTGATTGTTTATGACATGAGTGATGTTTCTTATTATAAGCTCTGTGCATTGTTTGTTTTCAGGAAGGTTCATTCGTTGATAGATTGCCTCATCTGGATCTAGGATGTAGATTTGTGCATATTTGCGTTGTTGATTTGTTTCAGGGTGCACTGTTCCAATGCGATGCAATATTTGTCCACATATGCGAAAGCAGTATGGGCCATTGCCTTTTGGTGGCCTGATATGTACTCCGGTAGATGCAAAAGCAAATGAACTATCATAGGATCTAATGCAGTTCATAAAGTTTTTACTTTCAGGCACATCGTTAGTTAGAAGCTTCTGTAGATATTCAGGATATGAATGTAAAGGAGGCAGTCTAATCTGTTCTTCTGGGAAGTTAAGTGAATGACAATGATTGCAAATGACATTCATTAATCCCAATGAATTTTCCTCAATAGTGGACTCATTATTGAAGGCGTTGTCAGCCAACTGGCGTAAGCGTTTAGCAGGTGTCTGGCGTTGATGTCCGCGACGGGTATGTTTTGCTTGTGGCGTTTGAGTGCCGCGTTGTTGCATGTCCATTATTTGTGACGTGCTATTTTTGAGTTTTAATTGATTCGCCTCCGATTTGCGAAAAGTCCGTTTCAGTCTACGTCGTACATTGTTTGTATCGAGCCTTGTCCGTTTTTGTATGTCGGTCAGTTGAGCTTTCTGCTTTTGGAGTCTTGCTTGCTTTTTTTCTGGCAGTTCATATGCGCGTTGTACACGTCTGCGTTCATTTATTCTGTCTCTTCGCTCCCTTTTTTGTATGTCTGAGACGCGAGCTCTTTCGGTTTGAAATCGTGCTTGTTTCGATGCAGCACTTTCAGACGCGCGCTGTATGCGTCTACGTTCATTGTGTCTGTCCATTTGGGCACGTCTCTGTAACGGGGTTACTTGAGCTTTGCGTTTTTTGATCCGAGACATTTTTTCTCCCTGAGTTTCTGAAGCGCGTTGTATGCACCGCCGTGTATTTTGTTGTTTCATTCGTGTTCGTGTGTTTGGTCCCGTTATCCGATCTGAATCGTTTTGTACCCGTGACCGTGTATTCATGACTTGTTTGTTCCTCAGCATGCGAAATATGGATAAGTAATAAGGAGGATCGCACTCACTGTTAATATGTAGCCTTTTCTGCAGTTGAACGGTTAATAGTGCTTTTTTGTAAGGAGATCCACCAATGCTGACACCTATGCTGCCTAGTGTGAAGGTGTTGAGTTGACGTATGTTTAATATGGACGTTTCCTTTAGAAATGTGGCTTTGGGTGTCACTTCTTATTGATGTGTGGGGGGGGGGGGGGGGGGGTGAGGATTGTTGTTGCGCGAGCGTCTTCTTTCTTTTTGTGTTCCAGGGGCTTGTTTAATCCCCCTCTTGGTGTGTGTCCCGTCCGGTGCCTGTAAGGGGGGGGGGGGGGGTGGGGTGCCTTGCTGTTGTGCGCGAGCGTCTTCTTATTTTTTGTGTGCTAGTTTTGTGTGCAATGGGTTTCGTGCGGCGCTGTGCGTTTGACTCCTTTTTTCTGTGCTCACTCCTTTTTTCTGTGGTCTTGTCCGCCTCTCGCAGCCCCTCATCCGCCTCTCGCAGCCCCTCATTTCTTGGGGCGCCTGCGCAGTACGTCTTTTTGCGGCTACGGCCCATGTCCGGATGTCCCTGCGTCCATCTGGTTTAGCATTCTCGGTTAGTAATATGGATAATCCATAAAATAACCGTGAATGAGAGGTTAAAATTCAAATAATTGCATCCATAAAAATGAGGTTAAAATCTGGCAGGAATCTTCTCATTAAAATCACAGTTCCCGGTGCTTCCCTTTATAACTGACACCTCTCCGACTTATCTTATTCGGATCTCACAGCGTGGAAAGACGTCTTGCAACAGGCACTGACAATCTTCAGTCCTGCTCATGTCCCCACCGCCCATCCCACGGTGATCCATAGGGTGTTGCCAAGCCTCTTCCCCTTTGAACTCCTGCTGCCATTCCCTGGCCTTGCGGGATAGTCCCTCCGAAGTAACATTGCTCTTGCTCCCATGCTCAACAGGAGCAACCCTCAGCCAACTTGAGCACTGGCCATATGCTATTTTCCTCGGGCTCCATACCCGTCCGCCTGCTTCCTCCCATCACACAGGTACTCACTCACACCTATCCTTCTCTTCCATTATTTAACCTCCACTCTCTCAAATCTCCCCTCCCATATCCTCCCCTCACCTTACCATACCCAACCTTACCGTACCTTACTGTACCTTACCTCACCTCACCTTACCTTGCTATACCTCACCTTACCTCACCTCACCTTACCTTATCTTCTTACCACACCTTATCTCACCTTACCTCAACTTACCTTACTTTACCCTACCTTGCATCTCCCTCTGTTCTATGCAAGCTCCTTTTAACTCTGCTGCCTAATTGGGTGTAGGTGTGAGGAGCAGTTTCCTCCATGGCCCCATCGAGGTGCCAGACTGATCAGTCCTCCTATGCATAAGCGTGCGGTGCAATCGCCCTGCACCTCAATTAACCGTGGATTGAAATGCACTCTCACATGCCCACCCACAAATGGATTTCTACACCATGCTATTATTTATTTGAAAGTTACCCTCTACCATGAACCACTCATCACAAATCCTCATGAGAATTAACTTTCCATTATACTCTCCTTGCCAGTAATGGCACTAGCAGTGATGAGGAAGAATGTTCAGTGATTTTTTTTCTTTGCAGAAAATGAAAATTATCTGCAACAGCATATCCTTCAGCCTTCTAGACCACAAGTGAACACTTAACACATTTTATCCTTTACATACTGCAACACCTATCATTATATCTTCATTGCCTTTTCCAGGTTCACTCTGTTCTTTTTAGGATTGGTTGTGAGCTATATAGATAGATTCTAATTCCTTGGTTTCTACATTTATTTGCTGAAGTGGGTGTTTTTGCAAACTTTAGCTTAAGCACAAAAATACCCTTTCAGCTGTGAAAATTATGCCTATGATTAGTTGCACCCTAAAGTCCTTTTTTCTGTAATATATGTTATATAACATCAAACTAGTCTAGATTTATGTAACAGTTCTGTATGTTCATGCCATGACAGATGTTACACATCTGACCCTTGGCTTTCCCCTGCCTCAAGAATCAGCACTGATCGCAGATGAGCATGAGTCAAGAAGTTATGCATACCATATGGAAATGAAAGTCTAAGTACAGCAAGCACAATCTGGCCTTTGGATTATAACAGGTATTAATTAACATATGAGATATTACTGAATATTAATATTTAATGCTAACATAGGGCTGATGTGATGATACCTAAAGTAAGAAGCACACATTGATCTGCAAATGAAGGCTTCACAGTCTCTATGAAGTCTGATAGTTTCAAAGATATGGCAAGGACACTTAACAGTTATTTGAACAATTGTATAATAATATTAACAATATTAATTTATCTCACATCCTAAAGTAATGTTTTACATTAAGTGATGACGCTAAATTGGCCTTTTTCAAGTATGCTCAACCTGGCAGACACAGACCTTCTTGTTATCCTTGTTCATCTATTCTCCACCCCATCTTTGGTCAGCTCAGCTCATTCTTGCTATCACCCACCAAGTCTGTACCCAACTTTGGGGTGCTGACCGATGATCAGCTGTCTTTCACTGACCATGTTGCAACAGTCTCACTTTCCTGAAGATTCACTTTCTTACAATATCTGAAAGTCCAGACTGTATCTGACAGAGTATTCAGCACAACTCCTGGTCCATGCTTTGGTCTTGTAATATCTGGACTATTCTGGTGTCTCTGCTGTGAGGAGTACTGGCATGTGTCACCAAGCCACTACAGATAACCCAACATCCAGAGGCAGATATGTTTTTGAAACAGTCATGGTGGGCACATGTCACTCCTCTTTTCAGATCACTACCTTGGCTAAAGCATATATTAACTCTTTCAGGGCTGATGCTGACTTTTGTCAAAAGGAGGAGTTGATGATGGTAATCAACTGTAAAGTGTGACAAGTACCAACCGTTATGTTTTAGATGGACTCTCGTTGTTAGAAGGAAAGTTAGCTTCATTGGTTTGATTGAGATTTCCTGCACTCGTGTGAGTAGTAAGGTGCAAACAAGAGCAAAAATGGCACTGACATAATGGCGAGATATCAAAGCAAATGCGTAAAGCAAAATACTCCGTGGATGAAGTTTTGCCTATTATCTTTGAACTGGACTATGACTTGCTGGACACCGATTTTGATACAAGTGATCGAAAACGAATGCGAGGTTCCAGCTTCAGCTGACTGGTCCCCAGCTAATCATGGTGCTGACACGCCTATGGCGGTGTTCGCCAGGAAGACTGCCACTTAACAATTGTAACAGGTAGAAACCAGATCATAATGCACTGCGACCGTGACCACTGCTGCTGCTGCCGCCCCAGCCTCATGAAGACAGCCTGGCAGCAAGCCTGCCACCCATTCTTGTGAAACTGGCAGCCGCAGCATGCAGCAACAGATGTTTTATGTTGATTTCTGTGTGAAACCATTGCTTTTCAGAAACTGTTTTTTGGAAAAAATATTCAGCCCTGAAAGAGTTAAGTTCAAATCCTTGATGCTTAGGTGGGTCAACACCTCTATATATGGAGAGGTCCTATGCTCCTTCTCAGCCCCTTGGGTCTGCTGATGAACATTGTCTGGTGATGCCACTTTTGTGTGGCATCAAATGTCATTCCAGACTCTTTTCATGTGTAACTCCTAGTTGGTGGAACAAACATCCTACTTGCATTTTAACTGCTGACTTCCTTGATGTCTTTCTCCTTTTCTATGTTAACTAATGTTGCCTTATTTTAATTTCTTATTTTATCTTTTATTTTTATTTTTTTCATTATGTAAAGCACTTTGAGCTACTTTTTGTATGAAAATGTGCTATATAAATAAATGTTGTTGTTGTTGTTGTTTAAGAAGCGTTTTGAGATTGTTGTTCAGTGAATTTTTGTCTAATTGATAATGGCTTTGTTTGGTTTTTGTAACAAAGGATGTGTAACTCTCTTGTAGTTTGTTATGAGCTCTCTAGTAATCATGGTCAAATTTGTACCTTTGTCCTTTAACAATTGTTCCTAAACAGTCCCCCAGACTAACGTTTACTCAATTATGTTGACCTTTTTTGTAATCCACATCAGATAAAAATGTCTGCTAAGTAAATAAATGTAAATGTATGAATGGACAGATTATTATCAAAGAGCCAAAGATGTGAAAACACCTGTTTCTATTTTTTAAACACACACATGGCAGATATAAACAATTGGAAAGATTCAAGTAATTTAAGAATCTCTCCTTCCACTGGGTCTTCACAAAAACGCCTGTGCGTCTAGTAGTATGACTTGCTCACATGGCTAATCGCCTTACCCCATTGCCACATCCTGTGTCTCTCTCGTGATTCTGAAGTGTTCCTCCAGGCAGTGAGCCTTCTCTTCAGTTCTCCTCCAGATTTCTTGACTTAATGGGATCTTTGATCTGAAGTAGTTTTAACCCAGGTCACTTCAGAGAGAACCTTCTTTAGCAAGACACATGATGTGAGAACCTCCCATGGCAGCCTTTGTAGATCCTGCAGCCTTGCGCCTAGCATACAGTCTGCTTTAATAGGACAATGCTATCAGGCAGCTTCATGCCTACCTGCCTTAAAAAAGCGATACAGCCCATGTATCCCAACAGGGAAATATGCAGGCTCCCACTTAACTGGGAAATAATGACAAGCATCCTGAAAGAACTGCTCGTCAGTACCTATAATAAGCATTATCCTACATCTACCAGCTGGAAACCTTGTAACAGCCATACTAGCCAGAAAGCATTCTTGCTTCTTATCAAATACAATACAATACAATACAGTTTATTTTTGTATAGCCCAAAATCACACAGGAAGTGCCGCAATGGGCTTTAACAGGCCCTGCCTCTTGACAGCCCCCCAGCCCTGACACTCTAAGAAGACAAGGAAAAACTCCCAAAAAAAACCTTGTAGGGAAAAATGGAAGAAACCTTGGGAAAGGCAGTTCAAAAAGAGACCCCTTTCCAGGTAGGTTGGGTGTGCACTGGGTGTCAAAAGAAGGGGGTCCATACAATACACAGAATAGAACAAATCCTCAATACAGTATAAAATTAAAAAATTTTTAGAAGAAAAAAAAATAGAATTTAACAGTAGATGATATCACATAATAAGATTTGGATATTTTTAGAGTCCTGGAGACCTCATCCATCAAGTTGCCACCCCAATTTGGCCATTCCACGGCTGAAACAGTGCTGGACCAGCCAATCCGATGAAAGGACCACTCCTTCCCACGATTCCTGCGATCCTCCATCAGGGATGACTTTACCTTAGGCAGGCAAAACAACTTGGCAGGTGGGCTGTGGCACCAAGTGCCACATTTGAGTACCGAGAAGAGAAACAGAACAGGTGAGGGTTAGTATCCAATTATAACTATCATGTTACTTATGTTTTAGTGCTAATGACTAACAACAGAGATGCAGTATGTACAGTTAATCAGCAGCTCTAGTCAGGATATGCTAAACTGAAGTAGTGAGTGTTCAGCCGGGATTTAAAAGCTGAGACCGAAGTGGCATCTCTTATAGTAGCAGGCAGACCATTCCACAGTTTAGGGGCCCTGTAACTAAAAGCTCGACCTCCCATTGTTATTTTATTAATCATTGGAACCATAAGCAGACCAGCATCTTGAGATCTTAATGTGCGCTCTGGTTTGTAAGTCATGATAAGTTCAGACAAGAAAGCCGGACCTTGGCCATTTAATGCTTTATATATTAAAAGGAGGATTTTAAAATCTACCCTAAACTTAACCAAGAGCCAGTGTAAGGATTTAAGAACTGGAGTTATGTGTTCGTATTTTCTTGTTCTTGTAATAATTCTTGCAGCCGCATTTTGGATTAACTGGAGGCTGTATAGAGAACAGTTTGAACATCCAGTGAAAATCACATTGCAGTAGTCAATCCTACTAGAGATAAATGCATGAATTAATTTCTCAGAATCCTGTTTATTTAGAAAGCGCCTTAATTTCCAAACAATTTTAAGATGGAAGAAACATGTTTTGGACAACTTTGTAATATGTGCTTTAAATGACATGCTAGAGTCAAAGATAACTCCTAGATTGCGGGCTGATTCAGTAAAATTAATTGGGATTCCAACTGAGTTAAATGATGACAAACTATTGTTATGACCAGTGTCATTCCATCCAACAATTAACATCTCTGTTTTATCTGTATTTTTAAAGACAAGTAGTTCTCATTCATCCACTCCTTTAATTCGCTAACACAACTAATTAAAGACAACATCGGAGAAACTTCATTTGATTTAAATGAAAGGTATAACTGGGTGTCATCTGCATATGAGTGAAAATTAACATTATGTTTCCTAATGATAGATCCCAGTGGAAGTATGTAAAGTGAAAACAGTAAAGGTCCCAGTACTGAGCCCTGCGGGACACCATATTGAACTTCTGAATATAATGATGGAGTACTATCAGCACATTTCTGTACATATTGGAATCGATTTGATAACTAAGAACTAAACCAATACAAATACAATACAATTTATTTTTGTATAGCCCAAAATCACGCAAGAAATGCAGCAATGGACTTTAACAGGTCCTGCCTCTTTACAGCCCCCCAGCCTTGATGATCTAAGAAGACAAGGAAAAACTCCCAAAAGAAACCCTTGTAGGGAAAAGATGGAAGAAACTTTGGAAAAGGCAGCTCAAAAAGAGATCACTTTCCAGGTAGGCTTAGCATGCAGTGGGTGTTAAAAAGAAGGGGGTCAATACAATACAATACACAGAACAGAACAAATCCTCAATACACAGAACAGAACAAATCCTCAATACACTATTAAAATAAACATTTTACAAGTACAGAGCAGAATTTAACAGTAGATGATATCACATACTGTAATATGATTTGGATTTGTTTAGAGTCCTGGAGACCTCAGCCATCAAGCTGCCTCCCCCATTTGGCCAGTGCTAGGCCAGCCAATCCGATGAAAGGACACCTTTACTCCACGATTCCTGTGATCCTCCATCAGGGATGACTTTACATTAGGCAGGCAAAACAACTTGGCAGGTGGGCCGTGGCACCAAGTGGCACATTTGAGTACCAAATGTCCCTAGCCTCACTCTCCTTCTCTTATGACTTTAGGCAAATGGATTTTGCGATGCCCCCCGCACCTGCAGGGCTTAGTATTGTCTGCCTTTATCAACTGGCATGTAAAGACACATTGCCATTGCCCACATAAATGCTTCTGTCTCTCTTTGAACCTCAAGAGCACTTGCTTTATCCTGTGCCCTTCTAGTGCTAGCAGCCCTTGCCAAGCAGATAACATTCTGATGTGAGCATTAGGTTGTAGTTTTACAAGTGACATTCTTACACCCTCCCCTTACAAACTACTTTATATTTCTGAAATTGTGTCATTGCCATTGCTACGAATTTATGGCATTGATGAATTACATACATATAACATAAATTCAAGTCTAGTAAAAAAAAAATTCTACAAAAAAGTCAGAGGATCAACAGCCTATTGCATGTTCATGACTCCCAGGTTAAGTGCAATGACACTGCTGCAAGAAGAATAACAGCTTCAATGTATATAAAGCCACAAGTATGTGCTCACCTCAGGAGTTAATAAGGCTTGACATTAAGGTTAAGATCTCCCTCCAGGGACGGTGCTAGAAAATAATCACCGGGATGACTTACGTGAGGCTACATAACATAGGAAGCCTAGACCTTTTCAGTTTAATATTGTTTATGGTGGAGTGACTTGATTTCTAATGTTATGTTGCCTTAGTTAAGTGTGTATTGCATACTTAAATGTACAAATGAACATGGAAATTAAGAAAACATTCTCAAAAACTATTAGACATATAGTAATAAATATTACTTGCTGAATATTTAACGTTAGCAGAATTTTTTTGTTATGATTTAAAGACTTACTTAGCTTACTGGGATGGTTTGGGCCTGGAGTCTGTGGAATGGACAAATCCGACAAGGCTAACTGTCTCCACATTCTGAGTTTCTGTTAAGTTTGCTGTTGTCAGTCTGTCCTCACTTGTATCAGCACCAATGTCTTTCACTTTGAGTTGCACTGACTATCATAAATGCAATGGTATTTTCAGAACTCTTCTGTTTCTGCACACTTTTTTTGTGTTGTAGATGTAATTCTAAGTGGATAAATTTTCCCTTTTTGTCCATAAATCTACACTCAGTAACACATAATGACAAAGTAAAAACACGTTTTCAAAAAGGTTGGCAAATTTATTAAAAATCAAAAACTGAAATCACACATTCATATTAGTATTCAGACCTTTTGCTGTGGCACTCAAAATTGACCTCAGGTGCAGGTTGCTTTAATTCTTCTAGAGATGTATTGAGAACTTGTGTCTAATATCAGCTAGGAGAGGTGGGTGTAGATGAACCCCTTGGTGAACGTTTGGGAGCTCCTATACTCAGCAAAACAGAAAAACACCCAACAAGGGATAAAACACATCTTGCTGTCAAGCAATGCTAAAATAATTAAAAGAAAAGGATCATCAGAAGCATTATAATAGCAGCCTTAGACATATCTAAGTGACCTTAGAATAACACATTTTTTTCAACTACTATTAATCTTCAAAACACATACATACAGACTTGGTAGCTGCAGTGCATTATACATTAGGGGTGGCATATCGGTTAGCACTTTTACGTCAGGGAGTGGGCTTGAATTTGCATTTTTTTCTCTCTGTGTCAACATGCAGAGGTGCTGTCTCACTGCTCCTGCATTTGAATTCTGCCCTGCCCTCTATTTGGGTGTTATTTACACACTTTCTCCATCCCCGTGGAGTTCTCCTCTAACATCCTTAAGACATGCATTTTAGGTTCTCTGGTAATTCAAAATCAACCCCGTATGAGTTAGTATGTCAGTACTTCTGTGCTCTGCAATGGTCAAGACTACTTCCAGCGTTGCTTCCTGTCCAGGGCTAATGAGAGAGGTCTCAGGCTCCCACAACCCTACATTTGGATTAAAGAGGTTTAGAAAACAGAGCCACCCTTAGTCTGATCCCAGTGCACCTCACAATGCTTCTTCTTCTTTCGGCTGCTCCCGTTAGGGGTTGCCACAGCGGATCATCTTCTTCAATATCTTTCTGTCCTCTGCATCTTGTTATGTTACACCCATCACCTGCATGTCCTCTCTCACCACATCCATAAACCTTCGCTTAGGCCTTCCTCTTTTCCACTTACCTGGCAGCTCTATCCTTAGCATCCTTCTCCCAATATACCCAGCATCTCTCCTCTGCACATGTCCAAACCAACGCAATCTCGCCTCTCTGACTTTGTCTCCCAACTGTGCAACTTAAGCTAAGCTTCTAATGTACTCATTTCTAATCATATCCATCCTTGTCACACCCAGGGCAAATCTTAGCAGCTTTAACTCTGCCACCTCCAGCTCTGTCTGCTGCTTTCTGGTCAGTGCCACCATCTCCAACCCATATAACATAGCTGGTCTCACTATCATCCTGTAGACCTTCCCTTTCACTCTTGCTGATACCTGTCTGTCACATTCTTCTCCACCCATTCCACCCTGCCTGCACTCTTTTTCACTTCTCTTCCACAATCCCCATTACTCTGTACTGTATTTAAACTCATCCACCTTCACCAACTCTACTCCCTGTATCCTCACCATTCCACTGACCTCCCTCTCATTTACACACATGTATTCTGTCTTGTTCCTACTGACCTTGATGGAGAGCATATCTCCACCTCTCCAGGGTCCCCTCAACCTGCTCCCTACTATTGCTACAGATCACAATATCATCAGCAAACATCATAGTCCACGGGGACTCCTGTCTAATCTCGTCTGTCAACCTGTCCATTACCATTGCAAATAAGAAAGGGCTCACAGCCGATCCCTGATGTAATCCCACCTCCAACTTGAATGCATTCGTCACTCCTACCGCAGACCTCACCACTGTCACACTTCCCTCGTACATATCCTGTACAGCTCTTATGTACTTCTCTGCCACTCCTGACTTCCTCATACAATACCACAGCCCCTCTCAAGACACCCTGTCATATGCTTTCTCCAGGTCCACAAAGATGCAATGCAACTCCTTCTGGCCTTCGCTAAACTTCTCCATCAACATCCTGAGAGCAAACATAGCATCTGTGGTGCTTTTTCTTGGCATGAAACCATACTGCTGCTCACTAATCATCACCTCACTTCTTAACCTAGCTTCCACTACTCTTTCCAATAACTTCATGCTGTGGCTCATAATTTTATTCCCTTTTAGTTACTGCAGTCCTGCACATCCCCCTTATTCTTAAATATTGGCACCAGTACACTTCTTCTCCACTCCTCAGGCATCCTCTCACTTTCCAAGATTCCATTAAACAAATCTCTCCTAAACACCTCCATGCTCCATAGGTATGTCATCTGGACCAACGGCCTTTCCATTTTTCATCCTCTTCATAGTTGTCCTTACTTCCTCCTTGCTAATCCATTGCACTTCCTGATTCACTATCTCCACATCATCCAACCTCTTCTCTCTCTCGTTCTCTTCATTCATCAACCTCTCAAAGTACTCTTTCCATCTGTTCAACACACTCTCCTCGCTTGTGAGTATGTTTCCATCTTTATCCTTTATCACCCTAACCTGCTACACACCTTTCCCAGCTCGGTCCTACTGTCTAGCCAATCGGTACAAGTCCTTTTCCCCCTCCTTAGTGTCCAACCTCTCATACAACTCATCATACACTTTTTCTTTAGCCTTCACCACCTCTCTCTTCACCTTGCGCCTTATCTCCTTGTACTCTTGTCTACTTTCTGCATCTCTCTGACTATCCCACTTCTTCTTTGCCATCCTCTTCCTCTGTATACTCTCCTGCATTTCCTCATTCCACCACCAGGTTTCCTTTTCCTCCTTCCTCTATCCAGATGTCACGCCAAGCACCATTCTTGCTGTCACCCTTACTACATCTGCTGTAGTTTCCCAGCTGTCTGGTAACTCTTCACTGCCACCCAGTGCCTGTCTCACGTCCTCCCGAAACTAAACCTTGCAGTCTTCCTTTTTCAACTTCCACCATTTGATCCTTGGCTCTGCCATCCCTCTCTTCCTGTTCTTGATCTCCAACGTCATCCTACAGACCACCATCCTATGCTACCTAACTACACTTTGCGACTCTTCAATTCCACCCCGGGGGGTAAACATTAACATTATACAAAGTTATTGTCTGTTTTTTCCTGCATTGTTATCAATCTTTAATTTAATATTGATTTTTGTATCAGTATGCTGCTGCTGGAGTATGTCCCCTTGGGATTAATAAAGTATGATCTATCTATCTATCTATCTATCTATCTATCTATCTATCTATCTATCTATCTATCTATCTATCTATCTATCTATCTATCTATCTATCTATCTATCTATCTATCTATCTATCTATCTATCTATCTATCTATCTATCTATCTATCTATCTATCTACCCTTTCCCCTGCCACGACTTTGCAGTCTTCAATCTCCTTCAGATCAACTCTTCTGTATAGGATGTAATCTATCTGTGTGCATCTTCCTCCACTCTTGTACGTAACCCTATGTTCCTCCCTCTTCTTAAAATACGTATTCACCACAGCCATGTCCATCCTTTTGGCAAAATCCACTATCCTCTGGCCTTCTTCATTCCTTTTCTTGACACCATACCTACCCATCACCTCCTCGTCTCTACTGTTCCCTTCACCAGCATGCCCATTGACATCCTCTCCAATCACCACTTTCTGTCCCTTGGGTACGCTGTTCATTACTTCATCCAACTCACTCCAAAAATCTTCCTTCTCACCCATTGCACACCCAACGTTGCGGTGCATATGCACTAATAACATTCATCATCACACCTCCAATTTCCAGCTTCATAATCATTACTCTGCCTGACACTCTTTTCACCTCCAAAACACTCTTGACATACTTGCTGTTCCTTCAAAATAACTCCTACCCCATTTCTCCTCCAATCCACACCATGATAGAACAAATTGAATCTACCTCCAATCCACTTGGCCTTACTCCCCTTCCATTTAGTCTCTTGCATGCACAATATATCAACCTTCCTTCTCTCCATCATATCTACTAACTCTCTCCCCTTACCGGTCATACTGCCAACATTCAAAGTTCCTACCCTTAGTTCCACTCTCTTTACTTTCCTCCTCTCCTCCTGCCTCCGGACATGTCTCCCCTCTCTTCTTCTTCTTCTTCTTCTTCGGCCAACAGTAGCTCAATTTCCACCAGCACCCTGTTGGCTAACAGTACTGGTGGCAGTCGTTGTTAACCCGGGGCTCAACCGATCTGGTATAGAAATTTGAATTGTTGTCTGCATATTGATTTGTCAAAATTTTACACCGGATGCCCTTCCTGACTTAACCCTCCCCATTTATTCGGGCTTGGGACCGGCATGAAGAAACACACTGGTTTGTGCATCCCCTGTGGCTGGGTTAGTGCACCTCACAATGCAATGTAAAAAAATGCAATTCCAGGTAACCTGTAACAAAGTTGTTGATTTTTTAGGATGTTCACATAATACACAATTTGTAAAAATGTATCCTCGAAGAAAGCAAGAAAATTCAAAATACCTTGGATTGCATAGCTCGTTTGGTGACAAATGTGCAAAAAAGTTAAAAAGAATTAGAATATTAACAGGTTCTAAACTATTTCAACTTTAAAAATTATACAAATAAAAATAATAAATATTATTTTATACAAATTACAAAATATATACAAATAACTCATGATTAGATGAAGCATTTTTCTCATGTATTTTGTTAAAAATAAAGCTGAATGAATCTTAACTTTTTATAATAACACAGAAGAGAGAGAGAGGCTGGGATCCAAATGCAGCCATGCAATGGGTGACACACCTCAGCACCACACTTGTGTACAGTGTGAGGGTTTTTTACAGTGGCTGGAGTGCCAGTCCTACCACCAACCCCCAAGTTTTCCCTGCTAGTTGGAGGACCTTCTTGCAGGGCTGGTGGCAGATTAACATCATACCCAGGATGAAGCAATTGCAGGTTAAGGGCCTTGATCAAGAGCCCAATGGAGCAGAGTCACTTCTGACGTATACAGGATTTAAACCGGCAACCTTCCGATTGCCAGCAGAGATCCCTAGTCTCAGAGCCACCACTCCGCCCTATAATGATATATACAGTATGAAAATGATAGTTATCTTTGCTGAGTTTCCTGGAAAGGGAAAAGAAATTGGCAGAGAGTCTGTGTAATAAGAAAGTTCAATATGCAGAAGGATTTTACCCAGGACAAAGAGATGAATGGACATGAAAGGCAACAGTTGCCATGTGCCTCCAAAAGGCTGGACATGTCAAAATTTTTCTCTCCATTGTGCCTTCACCTTGCAACAATAATCTTATATCAAACCAAAATGCGTTAACGAAGACAGCTTTCCAGAAGCACTACTCTGACCTCAAGTGGCTTAATGTTCACAGTGACTTGGACTTTATTATTAGTCATCATTAGCACTAACAAATGAAGTTGGCTGCTATAGCACAACAAGCTGCAAACAGTTAATTATTGTTTAATTCTTATTAATGGCCTGATTTGGCTTTCACTCTTTTCAGAAAAAAAATCAGTCTATCTAATGTGGTATCAGCAGCTATACCACATACACTCCAGATCAGGTCCTCCACCTGAAGCTAAGCATGTTCAAACCCAGCCAGTACTTGGATGGGAGACCATCTAGGAAAAATTTGGGATGCTGCTGGAAAAGATGTTGACGAGGTCTTCAGGGGATGCTTACTCTGTGTTCTGAAAGAGGAACCCAGTGCACTGATGGGGCTGTAAAAATCATGCCATCCTTTGAGTGAGATGTAAAACCAACGTCCTCATTCTCTGTGGTCATAAAAGATCCTTGGGCATCTTTTGTAAAAAGTAGGGGGTATCCTAATGTCCAAGCTAAACTGCCCACCACAGCCTAGTCATCTTGGTCCCCTAAACATCCCCTATCTCTTATTGGCTATCTCTCTCACTTAACAGCTTATGTGTGGTGAATGTACTGGTGCAAAAATGGCTGCCGTTGCAATCATCCAGGTGGATCCTACACATTAGTGGTGGTTGAAATGGCTACTACTTTGAGTAATGAGAAAGGCACCATGTATATATAGGTGGAAAGAATTATGCTCAATGTTATATACCCTTTGTCAAGAAAAAATCAAACAGTAAATAAGAAATAATAAATAAAGAGCTTGTATGATAAAAGGGTGATAATACTTTAATCAAGAATAAAGATAATGCTTCATAAAGACATGACAATGCTCTAATAAAGAATAACAATACTGAATGATACAATGCTTTAATCACACAAAGTACATGGGGGTCCAGCTGGTTCCTCAACACTTTATCTTATATCAGGCAGAGACTATGTCTCCTAGTGGGCTTTCACACATGGTTCTGAAAAATGTCACAAGCCACAGAAGTTAAACTATGGACATCTATAAACTATGCGTCTTTGATGTACTGGACTGACACTGTCTGCCACCAACAGCAACAACAACATTTATTTGTATTGCACATTTTCAAACAACAGTGTAGTTTGAAGTGCTCTACAAGATGACAAAAGAAAGTTGCAAGAAGAGAAAAACTTAAAATTAGGCAATATATATTAAAGAATAGATAACAAAAAACAGGGTACAGTCAGATGACTGGGAGGACAGAAAAAAACAAAAACAAAAAAACTCCAGTTAGGTTGGAGAAAAAAAATACAACAAAATCTGCAGGGGTTTTAAGGCCAAAAGTCCACCCAGCTCCCGTTGGGCATTAAACCTAACATAATTGTTCTTAAATCAAACCTCTTAGTTTTTATGTGTCACTTGATAGGATTTGATGAAGTTGGTCTCATGGACAGCTGAGAAACCCACCTTCATTTCATCATCTCAGGGGGCTGCATGGTGCCTTGATCAGGTGGTGATGGTGCAGATCACCACCACAGAAGAACAGGAAAGAAACAGCAGAGAATAGTGGAGATTAGTACAAATAGCAGATTCCAGAAAAATATGATAATTCTATGCCCATATAGTCTATTAAGAATATAACTGAAAAGTACCTACATAAAAGCCGAATTAAAATAACGAGTTTTTAGCAGTTTTTAAAAATGTTCCACAGTATTATCCTGACGACTTTCTATGGGTATTCCAGATTTTAGGTACATAACAGCAAAAGGCCGCCTCACCACTTCTTTTAAGCTTGGCTCTTGGAGTTATAAGCAGACCTCCATTCGAAGACCTAAGGTTATGACGTGGAGTGCAGGGGGACAGGTGTTCCAAAATATAGGATGGAGCAAGATTATTCAATGCTTTATAAACCATTAGTAATATTTTAAAGTCAATTCTGAACAATATAGGTAACCAATGTAACATCTCTAAAAGTGCTGAGATGTGCTCAAATTTTCTTTTTCTAGTTAAGACTCTGGCTGCTGCATTCTACACTAATTGCAGTCGATTGATGTCTTTCTTAGGTAGTCCAGAGCCATGTCTCATCTCTTGTCAAACTGTATTTCTGTTTATCCATGTGTCTTGAATGGGAAATATGAATCCTCCATTTTTGTAGGTTCATAAGCATGACACATGGATTGATACAGTTGCCAATCGTGCAAGAACTATCAGCATCATTTAGCACATGAATGGATAATTATTATTATCATTATTATTACAGCTACTGAAATGAAGAATGCAACATACTCAATGTTCAAGGTAAGCCCATTTGTTTTTCCACCTGTAGCCACAAGTTGTCACATGTCTACCATCACACCCTACGCTGCCCAGGCATTGGTAACACTTACAAGCAGTAAAACTGAGGGATGCCTGCAATCTGCTCACCCCTTTTTCTCTCACACCTTTGTTCTCTCTTTCTCTTTCTTTCCTATTTCCTTGTTCCTCAGTTCTATCTGCCTTAGCAGTTCCTTCACCGCACTCTCCATAACTTCCACTTTAGTTCAGGTTTTTTGCTCTCCTCACACCAATCTGCACAGGCCCGATGTTACTGGCCAGACACCAGGTCACCTTTTTTTTTTTTTCCTCAGTCATCATTAGTGAGTACCATGTGGTGGTGTAACTGGTCTTCATTGGTTGGTTGGAACGTTGCAGTATTGTAGTAGCTTCAGTATTTACTTAACAAAAATTGCATTATGTGTCTGTCCAGGTTTGGCATGAACTATGAGGCCTATCCATCAACGATAACTGTCATTGTGTTCCTCCCAACTCTGTAACTGAAAAACAAGCAGAGTTCCAGGAAAAAAGACTTTTTCCTTATTTTCAGCTGCCATCTAGTGGTTATTCCTAGAATATGCAAGGGCAGTTTTTAGTGTCATTCAGCACAGCGCATATCAAGACACAGCAAACATTCTCCAAACTTTTAATCCAGTTTATGATCTTAGGGTCTGAGAAGCTTACCCCTGCAGCTTCAGGTGTGAGACAGGAATCAAATCTGGACAAGATGCCAGTCAATTACAAGAGCAACTCATACAATATATTTGTAAGTAGACTATAAAACAATATAATGATTATTGATTATTGAACCAGTTCACAATTGTGCAGAACTGCAACCATTACCTACTGACTTATTTATTTTATTTGTTTATTTACTGCAGGTATGAATAGATTTGTTTTTCTGTTTTTTTTGTTGTATTCAATATTGCTTCCTTGTTTGTTTTTTTCTTATTATTAGTCAAAAATATTGTATACATTATCTTTCTGTGTTGCAAAATGCCTCGAAGAACACATTCATTTCAGTACACAAAATGTCATTTTAAAATCATCATAGCCGTGAACTTATAATTCTTTTTAATGCTTATCAGTAGAGGAACATTGACGCAACTCAACACAGGCCTATATTCAGAGGCGTAGCTAGGGTTTTCAGCGTCCGGGGACAACTGAAGATTTTGCGCCCCCTCCTGTTTGCCAAAATGCAATGGGGAACATCAATTTGGCGCCCCCTGGATGCTATGCCCAGGGACAGATGTCTCCCTTGCCCCCCTCTAGCTACGCCACTGCCTATGCTGTCTATTATTTTTGGTTATTCGTTCTTTCTTCATTTTGTATAATCACAATTACATAACACTGAAGTAAAAATTAAACAATTGATAAAAGTTGAAATAATCCGATCGGTTCAAATGAACTGAGAGATTTGCCTGAACGATATCTAACCCTAACCCTAACTCTAATTTTGTGTTATTTCGAATGTGAAAAAACACATAAATCAAAAACAGGAAAATACTTATTTCAAGAAAAAAGTCACATATATAAAACCTTTTGTTATGCACATTTCAAGCCTCTTTTTGCACGTACACAAGATTTATAAATGAGACCCCTGGAGAGCAGCCCTTTTCAAATCTTCTTACAGAAACATTGATAACCTTTAAGAAGAATCTGGATGAGACATTGGGAAGTTTAGCTAGGAGCTAAACAAGCAAACCTGATGGACTGAATGGTCTCCTTTCATTTGTCAAATTTCTTATGTTCTCATGTAGTACCTGGAGAATAATGAAGAAACGTTAATCATGTTTCAGCATGTTTTTGTTTTTAAGCTTATTTGACAAATTCTATAAGATGGTGCTTAAAAGTCAGAGTGAGCGGTTCATCTGTGACTTTGCAGCTAATACTTGAGTGACAGTCCAGGACTGTTACATTTTGGGTGAGAGTCATCTTGGTCAGTGTTACTTGTGGAAAGGAGTCTGAATTTACAGAAACAGTGGCAACACTTGCTGAATACTATGATATCCTTTAATTTTTCTTTTTTCATTTTCATTTGAGTAAAAGGTGGGACATTTTGTGTTTTGAACCCCATTATACTAGGGTATATGGGAACACATCCAGAATAACAGAGTGAGTCAAGCGGTTCATAGGGTCACATGTACAGAGTACAGTGAAATTCTTACTTGCATGTGCTAACCAACATACAACACAATGCCTCCCTCCAGCATCATGATCAGTGAGTATTATTACCTTATCTTGAAATGTTTGTCTCCCTTACTTTGAAGTGTCTGTCTTCCTAATCTCAAAGTTAGATTTCTGATTAGAGAAGACCTATCATCGACAGGGAGACTCTGTTTCTAATTGGAGTTAACACTTCTGCAATACAGTTGGCACTTTCCAGTAATAACAAGAGATGATATTAGTCTTCAAAGGTGGATTCTCCATTATTTATAGGCCATCTTTGAAGATTTGTGAAAACAATGTAGCAAATGCAGATAGTATATTGGGTGAGGAGAGAGGGAAAACGTGAAGCCAGACTCTCTGATTCAACCATTTTTGCATTTGAATAAAATTTACTTTTCTCTTATCCTAATGATGTTGGTGACCAAACATTTATGTTGTTAATAGAAGAAATGTTTAAGTTTTGTCAGAATTCTTCTAATTATTCTGATGTTCACTGGGAAATGGATAAAAATCTTAATTTTCTTTTCTTTTTTTTTTATTAATTTTTATTGTAATCATTCCATACAAATAGATCAATTTATAACCAAACAAAATTGAAGACAAATCAATCCCCACCCCTGAGAAGGAGAGCTTAGCTAAAGGAGAATTGCTTAGGGCTTTTTAATAAGACAACAATAAGCAAAAGAAAGGGAGAAATAAATATATATGTAAATAAGAGATGGGGCAGGGTATTAAATGCGGTAATAGTTATTTCTCTTATTCTAAAATAATATTGATCAGATCCTGCCAGGTTTTGAAAAAATTTTGTACAGATCCTCTAACTGAGAATTTGATTTTTTCCAATTTCAATTAATATAAAACATCGGTTTCCCACTGACTTATCAGAGGAGAGTTAGGATTCTTCCAATTTAACAGAATAAGTCTGCATGCCAAAAATGTAGTGAATGCAATCACTGTTAGCTTGTCCTTCTCCACTTCAAGTCCGTCTGGAAGAACACCGAACACAGCTGTTAATGGGTTAGGAGGGATTGTGACCCCAAGGCTGTCTGAAAGGCACTTAAAAATTTTGGTCCAAAATGATGTTAGTTTGGTGCAGGCCCAGAACATGTGACCCAGTGAGGCAGGAGCTTGGTTGCAGTGTTCGCAAGTTGGATCTTGCCCTGGAAACATTTTGGACAGTTTTAAGCGAGACAGTTGAGCTCGATACATAATTTTTAGTTGAATAATTCTATGCTTTGCGCATATGGAGTGTGGACACTTTTTGTGACTGAAGACAGAGAAGAAAATTAAAATTAGTAAAAACCTTTTATTGATACATACCAGGCAAGGGTAAAATGACAGAGAAGTACAGTCCTAGGACACCGCACTTCATCTGCCTCGAGCGCAGATATCCTTGCTCTTTTATAGCTTTTTCTAGTCTCCTGATCGTAGACCACGTAAGCAATAAAAATAGCGTCCTGACTCATTTTGTATTATTCCAATTGATAAAGTCTTTACCCTAAAGGTATATTTTCTTGTCACACACATCATTGAAAGGAAAATTACAGAAAGTATATATGCTTTTTGTCACGTACGCAAAACACAAACAAGTCTGATCATTCTCTCCTATTTTCTGTACTTAAACACATACATTTTGTTCAATTACATCATTTTATGTTTTTACACTCCTCCCTTTTTGAACAAAATGATGTGGGCAGTAGAATTAAATTGAAATGGTTGATGAAGTGGAAGGGGGGGGGAAGGGGATGGGGAGGAGAAAATGGAAGAAGCTATACGAGACATGTGCTCCTCATGTAGCATATATGCCCTTAATTATAGAGAATCGAGTCTTTAAGCTGTATTTGCAGGCTTTTATAAGGAGAATATCCCCAGTCATCTGACCCTGTATTTGCAAAGACTAAACCTCACCGACTGCACCAGTCTTCGTAATCCGTAGGAGCTGAAACACAAACATATTTATCAGACCAGGTCCATTGTTCTTGTCGTCCGACTCCACAGTCCACAATTGAGCAGAAATCAATTTGCACTGAAGTGGTGAGTCCCTGTGTGACTGTGATATTTGGGTATCTCTGATTCTGGTTTTGTTTTACCTTATAAAGATAGAGATCACCACCCATCCTTGGGTAGCCTGAGAGGGTGCGGGTAACAGTCAACAGAAAAAGTATTTTTAAGATAGCCATTTCTTGCAATGAGATGCGTGGATCCAGGCAGGCAGTCCTTCAACTTTCACGGCATGTGGTGTGGATAGAAGAATTTGGAATGGTCCTCTCCACCTAGGCTGATGCCAGTGTTTCCTCCAAGTATCTCGAACCAGGATCCAGGTGCCCAAGGGAATTGGTAAATCCTTAGAAGGTGGGCTGGTCCTCCAGGCTTGATTAACCTGCTGGTGGACTTCCTTCAACGAGGTTCGGAGACCTGCAAGACTAGAGAGAAGATCATTGTCCACAGTATGCAAATTCACATTTCCTACAACCATGCCAATGGGCATGGGACGTCCGGTCAGAATCTCAAACAGCAATAGTCCCAGTTGTCGGTGTGTCCGTCCCCTTAGTCCCATTAAAGCTAAGGGTAGTGCATCCGGCCATGATAAATTAGTTTGTTCACAAATTTTTGCGAGTTTAGCTTTTAAAGTGCCATTGCATCGTTCTACGATGCCTCCGCTTTGGGGATGGTATTTACAATAATGGTGCACATTAATTTGGAGCCAGGTGGTTAATTCATTTATAACGGAGTTCACAAAATGAGTGCCATTATCTGTTTGTAACTTTTGAGGGATACCCCATCTTGGAATAATCTCTTTAATTAGTGCTTTAGCTACTGTTTTGGCATTGTTGTGTTTTGAAGGGAAAACCTCTACCCATTGGGAGAACACATCGACAATCACAAGGCAATATCGGTACCCTTTAGACGGGGTTAGTTCAATGAAATCCATTTGGATGTGTTCAAACGGACCCACTGGATTAGGGGTAACGGCGGGACTTACCTGGGTATCCTTTCCCACATTAAACTTTTGACATATTGCACAGCGTCTGCAAAATTACTCTGCATATGTAGAGAAACCTACAGCTTCCAATGTTTTTCAACATCTTGAACCATGGCATCTCTACCTGCGTGATCGAGGCCATGGGCGATTTTTGCCATTCCTGGGAAAGAGGCTTTTGGGAGAAAAGGTTTGTTAGTGTGTTTATGAGTCCAGACTCCATCAGAGAGGGACCCTTCTTTGGACCATTTTCTCCTTTCGATATCCGTGGCTGCACTCTGTAAAGAAATAATTTGATTATCAGGGTCCTGGTCATTTCTCTGTTGGAATAAAGAAATTGGTGTGTTATTATATGCAGCCTCTTTAGCAAAGTGGTCAGCTAATTCATTTCCTTTGCTAACAGGATCCTGTTTTCCTGTGTGAGCTTGACATTTAACAATCGCTAGCTTCGATGGTTTGGTTATAGCTTCTAAAACGGATTCGATCAATTTCTGATGTTGGATGGGTTTGCCAGTACTGGTCTTAAATCCCCTTAGTTTCCATAGTGCTCCATGATCATGGCAGACTCCAAAAGCATACCTGGAATCCGTATAAATTGTTACGATCTTCCCTTCGGACAGCTGACACGCTCGAGTGAGTGCTACGAGTTCAGCTGCTTGTGCACTCAAGCTTGATGAAATTCGATTTGCTTCCAGCAGGCGGTCCCCTTGGACCACTGCGTAACTGGTTGAGGGTGCTCCATTTTTCAATCGCAAGGAAAATCCATCCACAAAAATCATTTCTCCAGTTTCTAAAGGTGTTTCCTGTAGATCTACTCTAGGTTTTACAACCTTTGCTATTTCATCATGGCAATTATGTGGTTCTCCTTCATTGTTAATTGGGAGAAGAGTGGCTGGATTTAAAGTGGAGCATCTTTCAATTGTAACATTTGACAAAGTACAGAGTACATTCTGATAGTGTATTGCCCTAGCAGTAGTGAGATGTGAAGTTTTGGCTTGTACTAGGATAGAATGTACAGCGTGAGGCACTTTAACTGTTAGGGGGGCTCATGAGGACTACAACCGTGCTTGCTAATACAGCTTCTGTTGTTGCAGCCACAGCACAAAGACACGGAGGAAGTGCTGCGGCCACTGGATCCAGTTTTTTAGAAAAATAAGCCACCGGTCTCTGTTTATCTCCATGTTATTGCGTCAGTACTGCATTCATAAATCCCTGCTTTTCGTCCACGAACAAAGTGAATGGACGAGAATGATCAGGCAAACCTAGCGCGGGCGCAGATAGAAGAGCAGTTTTGAGGTCACAGAGAGCCTTCTCAGCCTGTTCATTCCATTGGACCTGGCCAGAAAGGGGGATGCCAGGAGTATTAGCCAATTGTTGCAACGGCTGTGCTCTTTCAGTAAAATTTAGAACAATTTTCTGCAGTAGCCCAGAATACCTAAAACAGACATAACCTGTTGTTTTGTGACCGGTCTAGGAAGATTTTGGATGGCTGTAATGCGATCGCTAGAGAGAGCTCTTGTTCCATACGTAATGTCATGACCTAGATATTTTACAGTTGTTTTGATTAGCTGCAGCTTAACTTTAGAAACTTTATGGCCATTGTCCCCCAAAAACAGCAACAATTTCTGGGTATCTTTTGTACAATCTTCTTCCGTAGCACTACATAGCATTATGTCATCTACATACTGTATCAATGTACTACCTCTGTCCGGCCAAAAGCCTTCTAAATTTTGGGCAAGAGCTTGTCCACATACACAAGGGGCTTCAGTGTATCCCTGAGGCATGACGGTCCATGTCCAACGGCGGTTTTGGAAAGTAAAAGCAAACCAAAATTGAGAATCAGGGTGTACAGGGATAGAAAAGAAAGCATTAGCTAGGTCAATAACGGAGAAGTACCGAGCGGAAGGAGGGATAGTAGAGAGGATAGTGGAAGGATTAGGGACGATAGGGGCCCAAGGGAAGATAGCAGAATTTACTTGTCGCAAGTCTTGTACGAAACGCCATGAACCATCAGCCTTTTTTACAGGTAGAATGGGGGAATTGACTGGAGAGTATTCAATTGGAATAATAGCACCGCGTTTGACGAGATCGGAATGTACGGCGGAGATGCCAGCCTCTGCTTCGGGAGACAGAGGATATTGGGCACGGTGCGGGCGGAAGGAGGATTTCGGGTGGATCACCAGAGGCTCACAATGGGCTATCCTTCCATAATCATTCTTTCCCTGGGACCACAGTGAATCAGGGAGCATAGATAACCAAGAAGGGAAAGTGGTTTGCAATGAACAAGCAAAAGACGAAGGACGGCCCAAAGCGCGATGTACTAAACAATCAGTTTGAAACACCACTTTAGTTATTAAACGGTCAGGAGTATCAAAAATACCTGGAGTAACTTGTAACCAGTCTGTTCTTTTAAGGCATTTTTCTACCCATGGTCCCATTTCCCTCCATTTAACAGTGCGTGATTTAGCTAAGGAAATATGAGGCACTGAGCCGCCAAGATAAAATATATGTTGTGAGCATGTAAGATGAACAGAAGCAGCTGCCTTTGTGGATGAAATAAAAACACAGGAGATGTGAAGGGTTTCAGGGCGAGTACCAGAAGTAAGGAAAGATTCTAGCCAGGGGGTGTCTACTTCTATAGGGAAGTATTGGGCAGTACAGTGTAAAATGTCAGGGGCCTGTAAATTGGGAAAGAGACAGGGGGAAAAAGAGTGTAGGGCTTTGAGGAGAATGGTGTGTGGGGAAATATCTAAAGTCCAAGCTGCAAAAGAGGGTTTGGGGTAAGGGGCAATTTGACACAACAACTTGGGGGTAGAACAGAAAAAACCTTTGTCAGTCATAGAAATAGAAAGAGAAAGTTTTGTCATGAGATCTCTTCCTAAAAGGTTAACTGGACAGAGCTGATTTAAAAGAAAACGATGCAGTAAGGTATGTCCGCCAGGACGTGACTGGACTTGAAGAGGTTTTGATACTTGGAGAAGGTGAGGTTGTCCAGAAGCAGTAAGCACAGTAACAGTCTCGTTCGAGGCAGGGACCTTTGCCAGCGAGAGGGTAGATCGAGTGGCACCAGTGTCGATTAAGAAAATAGTCTCAGTGCCATCAACGACCAATGTCAGTAAAGGATCAGTCTCAGAATTATGGGTGAGCAAAGGTAGTTGAAAAGAGTGGCTGGAGGTCCCTGCGTTTTCCTATGGCCAGTATTGTTGGTCAGGGGGTGTCAGAAAAAACAGGTGGAATAGGGGGAGGCGGGGGCTGTTGCTGTCTGTGAGGGCACTCCCGACGAAAATGTCCAGTTTCACCACAGGCGTAGCAAGAGTAGGAATTAACATTGGGATTAAAGGGAGAGGGAATAAAAGGATTCTTATTGTGGTCAGCAGGAGGAGCTCCAAAACCACCTCGTCCTCTTCCTCGTCCTCGTCCCCTTCCTCTAAGGCCATATCCTCGGCCTCGGTCAGGAGTATTCCTGGTATAATAGTTCATCTGTGCTGCCAATAATTTGGCATGAGAGTCCGATTCCTTCTGCTTAGTTTGTTTTTCGGCATGTTCAGCATGTCGTTTGACTTCATCAAACGCGGCACTTTCCCACTCAATACAGGAAGTGCGGACCTTGTTTTGTATATCAAGGCGCAAACCGGAAACAAAAGGTGGAACTGCAGCTCGGGTGCGGTCATCAACATTTCCAAGCCCGAGTGATTAGCCATAAGGTCTTGAATCCTATGTGCCCATTCATCAACCGTCTCGTCTCTCTTTTATTTTGCAGCAGAAATAAGGGACCAGTCCGTTCCTTTTTTATATTTTTCTGCAATATTTTGTCTCTACGCCTCCCATTGTGGGTTAAATTCGCCTTCTCCACCAATCCCCTGTCCTCGAGTTAAAGCTGGGTTCCATCCCCATGCAACGTCATTGCGGACACCCCTGCAAACAGTGGCCCATGTGGTCCCAAGCTTTCGACGAAGTACCTGGGTCCATTCAGCAGCGTTAGGCTTATACATGCTATCTAACTGATCAAGTTGTTCAACAAATTTTAGTCCTCCTACTTCCTTTGGATCTGGAAGTGCATTCACGACATCCTTTAGTTCTTGCATGTCCCAGTTCCGATTTATCATAACTGTTGTGGGATTTTGGGGTCCGGCTGGATGGGCAGGGTTATAATGGGGATTGGGAACTTCTATTAAAGGGTAAGTAAGTAAAGGTGAAGGATCAGAAGAGGTTGGAGAGAAAAAAGTTGGAGCTGGTTTGTGAGTGGAGGTTTGACTTCGAGTGCGTTGGGAGACGGGGGTTTGTCTAGTACGGGGTGGGTCATCACGATGGGTAGAGGGGTCATAGTGATCTGTGCCTGGAGGATGATCGGGGAAACTTCTGCCAGTTGTAGTGTAGGGCGGCAGTCGGAATGGGGGATAGAGGAGGGGATAATGGAGGTGCCTGAGGTTGGTACTGAGGAGAGGAACAAATAATAGGATAAAGGGGGTCTTTATTTGGATTATTCTTCTTTTTCCTCCCGTCTGCCTGTGGTTCCGTGCCTGTCTGAACTTTCTGTAATGTAATTAGTAATTCCTCTTTCTCCTTTTTAGCCTTTCCCTCATTTGCCCGCAACAATTCATTCTGTTTCTGTACTGCTTCTAAATTTCTGTCTTTTATTACTAATTCCCATCTATCGAACATATCCATTCGATACGGTCCACTATTATAACAACCCTGCTTATTCCTACACAGGATTTTCCTAGCTTCCTGTATTTCACTTGCATCTCCTGTCCCCTCTATCGGCCAACGCCCACCACT
This sequence comes from Erpetoichthys calabaricus, assembly GCF_900747795.2. NCBI lineage: Eukaryota > Metazoa > Chordata > Cladistia > Polypteriformes > Polypteridae > Erpetoichthys > Erpetoichthys calabaricus. The sequence goes on along the minus strand of NC_041404.2, from coordinate 134,143,098 downwards.
CTGTCTATTCCATTTCCTACATGCCTTCTTGAAATCTAAACCTGTCTTCTTTTCTACAAATTTCCTAGGAGACCCATTTTTACGGGGCGTCTGTTGATCCTCCGAAAATAATTCTTCCAGCATTAATGATTTTGATCCCCCTGTGCAGCGATTAACAGGCTTACTGTTATAAGTTCCCATTATGTCCCCTTGCTCTTCCTGAGTCCTGTATTTAATTTTCCAACTATATACTGATTCGTCTAATCCCTTGTACGTATGAATCAGCGAGGTATTAAGTGTGCCACTCACTATTCCCTTACTGTTCCCTTCTTTAGTCCCAAGGGGAGACACCCAACTATCGGTCCTGTCCCAGTTCCCAGGAGAACACGGTATTCCTATTAGTATGTAGATTTATTTATTCCGTCCTAACAGCAAACCTGCAATCTGTGCTCTTTTTCTGTTTATGTTTCCATATATATATATATATACCACCCCGTTACTCGTCCCGTTAGCTTGTCCGCTCACATCCCCAGATTCCAGCTCAGGTGACTTCATGTCCGATTCGGTTCAGCAGAATACTACATCAATACGTCCAGCCGAGTCTAGGATATGGGTGAGGCCAGTATCCTTTCGTCAGACCTTTCGTATGCGTCAAACTGCTTGGGTCAAGTCTCCATCACCTTAAGCAACCCGTTGAGATATGAATATGACTAGACGGTCAACAGGAAACTCGCCCTCCCGTAATTTAGAAAATAAAAAAATGTTCGGAAATTCCCCGGTGCTTACCCCAGCCTGGAAGTGTGCAAGCTCTGTCTGGAAATCCGTTCAGTCACCGTGGATGTAGCAAAGAGGAGACCAGGGGCTCCTCACGCAAGAACTGTTTCAGGACAGGGCAGTCCTAACTTTTGCCGGAGCTGCATGCTCTGCTGCCGGAGTACTCAAGTTGATGGCAGTCCGCTGGTAAGACGGATCACTGAAATGGTCTCGCTGGAGAAGTCGACCAGCCATCTCTTGCCCCACGTCCGGGCGCCAAAAAACTGTGGACACTTTTTTGTGACTGAAGACAGAGAAGAAAATTAAAATTAGTAAAAACCTTTTATTGATACATACCAGGCAAGGGTAAAATGACAGAGAAGTACAGTCCTAGGACACTGCACTTCATCTGCCTCGAGCGCAGATATCCTTGCTCTTTTATAGCTTTTTCTAGTCTCCTGATCGTAGACCACGTAAGCAATAAAAATAGCGTCCTGACTCATTTTGTATTATTCCAATTGATAAAGTCTTTACCCTAAAGGTATATTTTTTTGTCACACACATCATTGAAAGGAAAATTACAGAAAGTATATATGCTTTTTTGTCACGTACGCAAAACACAAACAAGTTTGATCATTCTGTCCTATTTTCTGTACTTACACACATACATTTTGTTCAATTACATCATTTTATGTTTTTACAGGAGCTCAAGTGAATTCTCTGCTTTGCTACCTTCCACTCCTTTTCTGATATATTGATTAAGAGATCTTCTTCCCAATGTCCTCTTGGATCTTTGAAAGGTAGGGGACTCTAATAGGATTTTATATAATGCGGAAATAGTGTTTAATTCCTCAAAATTGAGCAGTATTTTTTCCAGCATTGTGGAGGGTACAAGGTGGGGGAAATCAGGCAATTTCTGTTTAACAAAATTTCTAATTTGAAGATAGTGAAAGAAATGTGTAGCTGGGAGGTTGAATTTTGAACGTAATTGTTCAAAAGATGTACTGTAAATATGTTGTCTATATAAAGATCTCTGAGCATTTTAATCCCAAAACTTTTCCAGGTATTAAAAAACTGGATATGTTTGCGATGGTTGAAAGAGGTGGTTCTCTTGCAGAGGTGCCACGAATAAAAGATTTTCCATCTTAAAATGCTTTCTAATTTGGTTCCATATTCTAAGTGAGTAAAGCACAATTGGGTTATTAGTATATTTGCGATAACTTGCATTTATTGGAGAGCAGAGCAGGGAGTATAAAGAAGTACTACAGGATTTTACTTCCATTGCGGACCAAGCCTGTGTTTGTTCATTTATTTGTGTCCAGGTTTTTATGGCTTGTATGTTTGCTGCCCAGTAATAAAACTGAAAATTAGGTAAAGCCATGCCACCTTCTGCCTGAGGTCTTTGTAGGGTTGCTCTTCGGATACGTGGGTGTTTTGAGTTCCAAATGAATAAGGTTATTGTTGAATCTAACTGTTTAAAAAACGATTTATTGATATATATTGGAATGGTATGAAATAAAAAAAGAAGTTTAGGAAGGATATTCATCTTAACAACGTTAATTCTTCCAGCTAGAGTGAGATGAAGGGCTGACCATCTATCTAGGTCTTGCTTAATTTTTTTCCATACAGACTGCAAAATTTTGTTGATAAAGAGCTTTATGTTTACTTGTGATATTTACCCCCAGGTATTTAAACTGATCTGCTATGGTAAAAGGTAGGGTGTCCTATCTAATTTTACATGCTTGTGAATTCACTGGAAAGAGTATACTTTTATTCAGATTAATTTTAAGACCAGATATCTTTTGAAATTCTGTTAGTGCTGTTAGAACTGCAGGGACGGTGTTTTCTGGGTCTGATATATATAAAACCATATCATCTGCATATAGAGAAATTTTCTGTTCCAGTCCTTCTCTGACAACCCCCTTTATCTGATAAGAATTTCGGCAGTGAGCCGCCAGTGGTTCAATAGCGATTGCAAACAGCAGTGGCGACAAGGGACATCCTTGTCTGGTGCCACGTTCTAGCTTAAAGTAGTCTGAGCAAATGTTATTAATACAAACTGAAGCTTCTGGATTGGTATACAGTAGTTTGATCCATGCACTTAATCTTAATTTTCGATGGGGTGTACTCACTTAGGCTGAGCAGTGTATACTGCGATAGAAGCACGAGCATTAAGCGATGACGCCTTTGCGCCTGCGCTACATAGAAGGACACGGATACCTTCGTAACAAGCCCGCTGCTGCTAAAGAGCGTCCGCGGCTTACCAACGTAAGTCAACAACATAATTCGTGGGTATTTTACATCCGGTATATGTTTGGAAAAGTGAAGATAATAAGTATAAAATGAGATAACTTTGTAGCTAGCTGTCACATAGGGTATAATTAAAAATATTACTGTACGGACGTGACTATTTATGATACCGCTGCCGCTGTTACCTTACCCAGCCTTATTTTATCAACAGAGTGTAATTACAGACCGCAGTATCTACCATACGACTGTCATTACCTCACCTGAGTTTTAGGTATTTCAGGCTACAGTTAGACGCATCTGTATTTTATCGTGGGGCCACAGACTGCCTTTATCCGAGAGCCTGCAGATGGCAGTCTTGCGCCGTCTCCGAAATGGCTTGCATTCATCCGGCCAGACGGTTTCTTGTCGATCTGACGCCGACTGTCGCCACCCCGCAGGACAGCGCCAATGTTCGTCGCCCGACATGTCAAATGTGTCACTTCATTAGAGTGCCTCATTGTGAAAAAATGTCACCTTTCGCTGGCACTGTGACACTTTCAAAAGTGCTGGTAAGCGTTCCTCGTACAGAAGATAATGAGGAGTGGATGGAAACAGCAAATGCAAGCAAAACACGGACAGGAATGTGGGAAAACTGTAGTTGCTGTAGCACCACGTTACATTTTAATGGGGAAAAGGGCGATAATATAGGCTTCAGTCATGCCTATTGTGAACCTACGACCTCCCTGTCATTCTCCTGTTTTGTCAAGAACCCTGCTGTGCCTATAACAGGGCGACATTTATTTTGACACTTATTTTGGACATTTATAGAAATGTGCATACTCGTTGCTCGTATATGTGCTAACGCAATTACTTCGAACGATGGTATAGTCTTTATCCAAAATGCACTTAACTCAAAAACAGCCAAGCATTCATGCATTTACACAACTTACATGATCATGTTTAGTGCTGCCGGAGCCGCACCAGAAGTATCGATCACATGGTCGAAAGCCAACGCTGGAAGAGGACGCCTGCAGTAATGATAAGTCAAATGTACAGTATATCTACTGCTGTGCAACTTTCTGTTATATATGAGGCTGTTTCCTAGCGACATCAAGCGCCTTTTAAATACTGTTATGACGGAAAACGTTTTTCAGCTCTTCTCAATGTATGTTTACCAGCACATTACACACATTCTGCACAGAATAACTTTGTCTCCATCAAGATTCATCCAGGCAGTTTTCATAGGCACAATGTTTTTATGTTATCTGAACATTAAATATCTTACATAGACTGTTCCAATGCTGCTTACATAGGCACTGTATCCACCCAAGACCGAGAATTGACCCGAAGGACAGAGAGCAAGTCAGACTGGCATCATATAAAATGCCAGCGTGTGAGAACAGGAGTCACCAGAGAGTACACTCTCAAAAATTATGGTTCATTAATACCACTTTATGTTCCTTTACCTGCGGTGGGCTGGCACCCTGCCTGAGGTTTGTTTCCTACCTTGCGCCCTGTGTTGGCTGGGATTGGCTCAAGCAGACCCCGTGACCCTGTAGTTAGGATATACAGTAGCGGGTTGGATAATGGATGGATGGATGGATGGATGGATGGATGGATGTTCCTTTACTGGGTCTTGGCTACTTGTAGAACTGTTACTTGACAAAGCACCATTTCATTCTGGAAAGGGTTCTTTGAATATTAAGTTGCTTCTTTGTACTTTGAAAAACTTCCAAATATGATGAAAAACAAATTGAAATCTTTAATGAATGATACGTGACATAGCAGGACACTAACCAATTAAGAAAACTTGGATTTAGCCTGTGTTACTGTGTGTATGCAATACTAGGGTGTTGTACCATGTTAGCCATTATGAATGTAGTGAGAAGTCAAGAAAAATGACACCTTTTATTGACTAACTAAAAAGATTACAATATGCAAGCAGCAAGTCTTTTTAAAATCACGAGCCACTGGTATTTCACAAATCTGATACCATCTATTCCTGATCATTTACCATATGGAGCCTATTACAGATCTGAATTAATAAAGGTTCTTTCTGGAACCTTTATGTGGATGGGTCTTATGGGAATCAAAAATGATTCCCCTGTAGCATTGCTCTGAAGAACCACTCTGGCACCATAATTTTTAAGGAAGTAGTATGCCTTGTGGATATGCTGGATGGACAATAGAAGGGACACCATTACAAGTGAGAGATAGTCAAGATACGGAGATAATTAATAGGCTCCCAGGGCACATGACCAGAGGTGACCCAACAGTTGCCAGGAGTTCCTAACCCATAATGAGGAACACCAAATGGCAGTATGGGGATATTTGCTTGAGTACCCGAATTTCTGACATCTTAGCCATTACAGGAGTTCTTGCGTTCTTCAAAAGTGAGTATACAGAGAAATAGCAGGTATTCAGAGCATTTTATTGGTCCTCACACAGAAAATGTAGCTGGAGACAAAGCCAGCTAGGGACAACAGAATGCACAGATTTGTGAGGACACCAGGGATTCACTTTTGGGCAGGGGTTCTCAAGTTCAGTCCTGGGGTACCACTATGGCAGCTGCTTTTCATTCTAACCAGTTTCACAAATAAATGGTTCAGTCTAACTTTTAAAATATCTTGTTGTTTAATTAGCCTTTATTTTTTAATTTCTCATATACGAAGTAAAGGGAAAGTAGTATAATCGTCCAAAAATTTGATGTCGAGATTTTAATGAATCTCAACATTTTAGACCTCCCTGACTTTCTCGTATACAAAGTATAGCGAAAGTATTGGAATCCTCCACAAATTCAATTTTGAGATTTTGATGAATTTCAATGTTTTAGACCTCCCTGAGTCCGAAGATACATTTTTGGAATTATGTCTGTGTGTCTGTGTGTGTGTTTATGTGTGTGTATGTAAACATGAAACTTGAGTACGCTTTCACTTAGGTCAGCCAAATTTTGCATGAAAGTATTAGGTACAAAATGTAGATTTCTATTAACTTTTGGGGTATTTCTGCTAACCATAAGTGGTACTTTACCTTTTATTTTTTTTGCATTTAGAAATATATGCTAACTTATTTGCAGTTAAACAAAACTTGGAAATTTGCATTTTATGCTATAGTTTTAAAAGTTAACTTTCTTTTACTATATTCTTCGTAATTCACCCTTCCATGAGGAGTTTATCCCCTTAATTGTATCCTAGTGATGAGCAGTACAGACACCGGTGCAAATGACAATGAATGTTAGAGCAGAGCCGCTGCTTCAATATTACAGTAATTTGTATGCTAATCTATATATATAAAAAATGGAATGGGTGGGTCGTCGGGTGGGCCTTTTTTTCATTACGTCATTTTTTCGACGTTTTGAAAATGTAGAATGATTATTTGATTTTTTTGTTTTTATTTGATCGTGTCTATGTAGCCGCCGTCGTAATAAAGTATCGCTAAAATCATCATTTATCGTAATTTATTTTTGACGAATAACGTCGCCGTCGTCGAGGTCAGTGATACCAGTGCAAAAAAATCTGCTTATGGTTGAAAGACACGCCCTACTCAGTGGACAGTTAAAAACACCAATCAAACTAACGATGACATCAAGTATTACCCCAATCAAAAGTAGGAAAGGAGGCATCTTCATAAAATGCGTGTGGATGATTTGCATGAGACGCTGCTTTAAAAAAAAATGATAAAAAAAATACGGGATAAATCCCGTCAGTATTGATTCAAAACGGGACGCGCAATTTCATCTCAAACGCGGCACGATTCCGTATTTTAAAGGACGGGTGGCAACCCTACAGTGCCAGGTAACCACCCATACAATCACATTGTGATTCAGACTAGGAATGCAATGAATGTAATTAACCCGATCTACATACAAGGCGAAGTCTTGCAACATTCAAAGATGATGGTTTGGGATAAGTACACCATACAACATAAAAGAGCTTATGAAGCCTTGAACCGAAAAAGCAACATCTCAGAGATCGTAAAAAAAAATAGGTGCTAATGTCGTTTTACTCGCTGTAGATTTTAGTCAAACATTACAGTTATTTCACGAGGGAGACCAGCACCATCAACTCAACGCGTGTTTAAAATCCATGCTTTTCCACGCTCGGTTATATGTCGCGTGTTCTCGGGGTAGGTGCACCAAAAAATGTATACATTTAAGCATGTAATGGGCAAACAAAAATGAGGTATACCCGAAGGCACAGCAGTAGTACTTAATGTAACTTTACTTCTTAAATGTTAATGTTTTACTGTTTAATAATTTATACGCTTCTTATATGTTGTTCAAATTCTTTTATCAAAATACCACTGACAGCGCAATGCACGATAACATTTAGTGAATACACCATACGCATCCGCCCACGGCTGCCCTGCTGTGCGCAGATAGGACTTGATTGTACAATAAAATAAAATAAAGATAAAAAGACTAAAACAATCATCACCCATAAAGCGGATAGTAGACGTGACGTACTATATGTGTACCACATTTCAAGTGTATAGGTGCAACGGTTTGCGAGCTACAGGTCATTTAAAATCCTGGACAGACACACAAATTGCCACGGTAGCAAATTACAGAAGAAGATTTACTGTTTAATTATTTATATTTATATGAAATGTGCTTCTTATATATTACTTCATATTCTCATATGATAATGATGTTAATGTTTATATTGATTTCTGTGTTATTAAACTGCATGTATGTGTGTATATGTATATATATAAATATATATAGTATATACTAGCAAATACCCGCGCTTCGCAGCGGAGAAGTAGTGTGTTAAAGAGGTTATGAAAAAAAAAAGGAAACATTTTCAAAATAACGTAACATGATTGTCAATGAAAGCCCGTTTTACTCAGTAAGTCTTATGTGTGTGTTTATGTATGTGTGTGTATAACAATCATTAAAAGAAAGATTGAGGAACTCTTCTTCTATATGTGATGAAGCTGGATGAGCTGACTTGACGAAGACGTAGGAGGCATAGATTGGTTTTTCTAAACAGAAGAAAAAAAATGAGTATCTATTATTATTTTAAATTAGAATGAAAATGAGAACCTTGATTAGAGATAGATTATCCGTATTAAAATATGTGCATGAATAAACTTTTGCTAACTCTCTAGCAAAAGTTTATTCATACAAATTGGCATAGGATGGCTTTGTGAAAAAGTAAAAATTAGATACAAAATAACTTGAGAATGCGTACTTCGATTTGACTGAGATTATCTGTAATGATAAAAAAAAAGTTTAGTATGTTTTTTTTTCCATACGGGAAGGATGTAAAACCTTACATAGGCACCCTTCAGCCCGTACTGAAGGGTAGTGTCAGATTCTTACTGACTAAAAACACCCTTTTTATTCCACAGCTACCCAAAAACCACTATTAGGCATTACTTGGGGTGGCAGTAGTTTAGTTATGAAACAGCTGGGTCCTGAAAAAATCTGTCTTATTAGTGGCCTTCATCACATATAGAAGAACAGTTCCTCAATCTTTTCTTTTTAATGATTGTTAACACGCATAATGTTTGTAAAATCATTCTGCACATGCCTAACTGTTTGACCAATTAGGTTCGCTTCTGTATATATGAAGCTGTTTGACCGATTACGTTTACTTTGGTATATATGTAAGTCTTTGACCGATTAGGTTACTTCTGCCCGGGCAACGCCGGGTATATACAGCTCGTTAGGAATAAAAGGCCTTAACTAAGTGGTCCTCAGATTCAGTCCTATGGACCACCTTAAGGCATCCCAATCACCTTTTGCTTTTAGCTGGATTCCTGCCTTTATTAACTAAGCTGTTATCCCCCAGTTCTTCCTTTTTTGTGTCAATCTATGAATTATAAAATGAGTTTTGCTGTATTTGCATATGTGACATTAATTACTGTTCTTTTCTTGCTTTTTAAAATTTTGCTCCTTTTTATGTTCTGATCATATAAACCTTTTCTTATTAATAAGCTCACACGTGAATTTTATAATGAATTCCCTTTATTATTTGGTGTTATTTGCACCCATGTCTGCACTGCATCTCACTTATTTTCAGTATCTGAATACAATTAAGGGAGTAAACTGCACGGAATTAAAGGAATATGGTAAAAGAAGTTAACATTTAAAAGATATGGAAAAAGGCAAATTTCTAATTGTGTTTATATGCAGATATACTAGTATGTATTTCTGAATGCAAAATAAGAGAAGAAAATGACAAATTACTGTAGATACTCTTGTAAAGTCAAAAAATTTATGCCTTAAAATTCATTCAAAAAAACAGGATCGACTTATCCACGGGGCAACACAATTGTCCAACAAATTTGAGTAATGACATTGTACACTCAACGCTTCACGATGTTAAGTCACCGGTCATCTGCCGTTTCCTATGGTCTTTGAAATAATTATAAGCCAGCAATACTATAGCTAATTACGCTACGTTTTTTCTAATTTCATTAAATAATTCTTTAAACTGTGAAATAGTTGAATTTGAGCATTAGCTTTTGCAGGTTTTGAATAACAAACATACTATTAGCTGCCACGTGCAACCAGATTTGGAATCAAAAGAACCAAGGCAACGCACGCTATCAATGCGATACAAGCGCAGCCCTCGATAAAAAAATTCTCTGCCTACCTGTTTGTCTCGTCTGACAGTAGCTGAAAAGCAGCATCAGGAGAGAGCAGCCTGAAGTAGTCCAGCAGCAGGTGATCTGTCGTGTCCAACAGCAAGCCATGCTGTCTTGTGAAGTCCTGTAGCCAGTTCGGCTTCCACGGATCAATATCTGGGAATTTCTCCCACGCGAACCTTGCCATAGGTTCATCGGCTGCGCGAATGCGTTCAGCTGGCGTGGCATCGGCTGGTGTCCAATCAGCTGATGCCCAGCTTCTCACTCTCTTGCTCGATTTCTGATCACTGTCAATAAAATTCGATTCTGAAAATCAGAGTCCCGACTCAGCGATAATGTGCAAAAACATCGTCTGCCGAGTGTATTTCTTTTCTGCACTCGCTTCGCTCCCTTGTGACATGTCGATGCCATCTTGCCTTTGTTTACATTTCGCAACTCACACACACACGCAAGGATTAGTTGCCGAGTCAACGAGTCTAGCATTTCTCCAAGCTCAGAGGGAATGCCTGTGATGTGACAGTGAGTTTTGTCACATTAACAGCTGATTGTCGCCCTCTATCTTTGATAGCTGTCAAGTTTTACCTCGACTTATACATGGGTCATATCAAATTTCGTAATTTTCGGCTTAAAAATACACTTGACTTATCTGCGAGATCGACTAATACGCGAGTATCTACGGTAAACAATGAGATCATTTAGAAATAAGACTGAACCATTTATCTTTTCGGAATCAAAACCAGTAGCCACAGTGGCATCCCAGGACTGAATGTGGGGACCCCTGTTTTTGGGAGTACTAGCCTGGGGAACATGGAAAAAAAATCTGGATGTGATTCTGGAATTGAGAGCAAGTGAGCCAGGGATGTGCTTTAAAGCTGCTTCGTGGCAGAGAGGACAACAGGCCTGGAGTCAGGAGGAGAGTCAGGTAAAGGTTCAGCTGGCATGAAGGATGAAGGTGAGGTTGCAAGTGAGATGGGAAAAGGGGGTAAGAAGGAAATTCTTTGAGTGGCACTTTGAAGTAGCCAAGTGGGCGAGCCAACCCATCAGGCAGACAGAGGTGGAAAGGCTGCACAGAATGGTGGAAGGGTTTTGTTTTAGTTCTGTTTTTCTTGATTGTGCAGCACAATGTGCCACCACATTTCATGAACTGCTAACTGCAGGGTATTGCAGTAAAAGAATGGAAGTAAAATAATGCATGTATTCACATCTTTAAATTCATTTATTCTCTTTTTGCTAAACCTGATTATTCCAATACATGCTCAAAGAGATCTGTCTTCTTATGCATGTTATGAAAGATCTGTGAATGAGATGCCATAATATAATTGAGCCCAATAAGGCACAACAGAATTCAATTATCCACTTATCCTTCACAGAATTAAGATCACTCATCAGGAATATAACAAAGTGACAATTCACTATGTAACACAATTTTGTTCCTGGCTTCCAAGAGTTATATTTCAACTGCTTATGTCTAAAGCCTATGGAAAACCGACTACATTCAGCACAAACTTTGATTTTTTGACCACAGCTCAGAAAATTTCGTATTTATAGTGACAAAACAAGGGAATTTTTATCTTTTCGTTCATGCGGTCTGATAAAGAACAACACTTGCATGGTAAATAGATAAAGACAGTCAAAACCACCTCAAAAACGTTCAGAAATGAGTAGTGTTCTAGATTTGCGACCGTACTGCAAATCGCTTTCTCGAAGAACCCCCCAAATGTAGTCCCCCATCATGTTTTCGTTATACTGTCTTTGGTAACGACGTTCAAAGTCCAGTAATATTCTGATGAAAGTGCTCACCTTGCTCCTCTGAGTAGCTCCTATGTTCTCCTTTGAATTTGTCAAGATGAGCGTCAAGGCTATCTGCAATATCTTCCTCGCTGTCTGACCTTGCTGCTGTCTCCTGAAGATGGCTGATCCCTCTTCGGAGGAGTGGGAACGGGCAGCTCGGGGGCAGTGTGGTACTGGGGGCAATGGAGAAGGAATGTCTGGATAAACGATTTGAGGCACATTCTTGCCAGTGCGACGTTTGTAGGATCCACCATGCAGACGTAGCAGTTGCATGAGTGGTCAGTCGGTTGCCGCCAAATTCGCGGGATAGCAAACTTCATGGCTCTCTTTTCTCCCCTCTACCAACCTTCAAGAGTTGTCTTGCAATATTCGCATGTGAAATGAGGTGCCCAGGCTTGTCTTGATCCCCGACAGGCATGCCGAAGTACAACATGCTTTCACGGAATACTTTCTCGCTCTTGTCTTTATAAATTGTCCACAGACGTAGCAAAATGCATCTGCTGGGTGCAAGCAACTTCTTGATGCCATCTAAATCAAATCAAAAAAATAATATAAACCGAATTGTTGGTTCGAGTCACCTGTGCTTCTATACTTGTATGACTGCTATTGGACAGTCCGAGAACGTTCTAGAAAGTCCTAAAAGTTTCTTAAAAGTTCTAGATAATTCTGGAAAATTCTAGAAACTTCTGGACAATTCTAACAGTTCAAGAATATTCTAGAAGACTACTCAGTATTGAATGCGAATTGAGAATTTTCTCGAAAACAGACAAATTTCAAATATCATTGTCCTCATCACAGAAGCAAAGTTTTTGTGGAACAACAGCTATTTCCTATTTTTTTTAGGCATAACGGGTTAGGAAAACATACTTTTGTACCCAGGAACAAATAAAAATTTGTTACATAGTGAATTATTAGTTGCCAATAAACAATGACACACCATCCTTCTTTTTTCCCAGGACTAAGAACGATTGTCTTGTTACTAAATGTATGCAAATATTAAGAATTTATATATATTTGGTCATTCATTGAGTAGTATGGTGGTTAAGTCGTAGTCTTGTAGTTTCAGGGATGAGTTTGATGCCTACGCTGATCACTATTTGGAGTCTGCATATTCACAGAGTGTCTAAGTGACTCTTCTTCAGGTACTCAGGTCCTCTCCCACCTCCCAAAGACTTCCACCTCTTCATTGCCCCACTATGAGTATCAGTGGGACCTTCAGGGTATTAGCATCCATACCAGGTTTGAATCCTGCCTGCACCTCACAACCCTGCAGGCTTTGAATGGATAGATGATGGCACAACAGAAACTGTTAAATTTGAAAAATACCTGTCAAAACGTTTCTGTTTGAATTTGGCACATAAATCTTCCTGGAATCTCATTCGATCTGTAGCACCTGCACTTTGCAAAATATTTATATAGCTGCAGCCCCGCAGTTCCACTCAGTTTGAGGGCTTTATTTTTTTAAGGCTATGTCTCAGTGTGAGTTTTTTCTTTGCTTTCATTGTTCTGCTCCTGTTATCATGGATCAACAGTTTGCTTTTCCTTTTTATGGCTCTTTAGGAGGTCAGCTGTGTAATTAATTACTGCCAATGGCAGGGAGACATGGAGGGAGCAGGTGTTACAAAAAAAAGGCCTCGTCTGGTGATTAAGGTGACTTGTGCCGTGCTGTCAGAAGATAAGAGAGGCCCAAGCACTACAACTCACACCAGCTACTGAAGCCCCATGTCACAGAGGTCACTGGCCAGCAAGAAATCAGCAGACCCGAAAGGCTGGCAGTGAGGAGGTATTTGAACATCCTTGCTTAAAGTGAATTCATGTGTACCTGAAACCTCACTTTTTTACGCTCAAGGCTTTTTGGTGGGGGGGGGGGGTCGGGTGTGGAGGTGGCTACTCCAGATAATGCTGGCACAAGCAAGATTGATAGATAGCTTCATTGAAAAGTTATATGAATTAATGTTTATTTATAGCTCCATTTACAGTGTTTTGGATTTGGGACATGGGGAAAAAATTTCAGTAGCCAGAAAAGAAGAAACACAAGCATTTTAGAGATATGGTCTTTGAAAAGTAGGACAATCTTCTAAGCAAGACTTGAGAAAGCTTGGCACTTTTACTTCAAGTGTCATCAGTCACTTAACCAATCAGCTGCCTTTGTCCCCTGAGCCTATCAAATGGTGTAATCCGTCAAGTGGTTCTGGTGTGCTGAAGGAAGTAAATGAGCTCTGTTGGCTTGGAACTAAGGGAACGCATACTTTATTTTATAGTGGACTGATTACTTTTTCAGACTTGTATATATAACATTATTTGGTCCTGGCAGTTTAGGATTCATTTACAAAACTTTCACTGGTTGCTGAGATAATTTGAAACATTGCAGGTTTTTTTCCTTTAAAGGTCTTCAATAATGATAAAGGAAGGCCATTTGATCCTGTATGTATATGAAAAAGAGATAAAGATTTAATATTAACTAGAAGCATGATAAAAATCATTAACAGGAATATTCTTTATATTTTCCGTAATATATACAATTGTTTTATGTTACCCAATTTATCTTTGTTTTATAAGGTGCCTTAGAGAATCACTACAAGGGACTTTACAAAGCAACATGAGATTAAAACTGAAATTGCAGAACAATACAAATTCAAGGTGGAAGACTAGGAAATACTGAAATCATATATTGGCAAATACAGATTATGGGGAATGTACACACACACATATTTACGATTTATATCATGATATACAGTATATAGTCAAAACAACTCAATGCAATATTTGTTAAAGGACTGGATGCCCCAGACTATAACATTTAATGATGATGCTGTCATGAAATAATATAATGAAACTTCCCTGGAATCTCACTGTTTTGTGTTTATAGTTGTTTATTTATTTTATTGCTGTTACAATTACATCTTTTTGTATTTGATTATTTTTTGATAGTTCCTGCTATTTTGAGACTACTTCTGCCTGGCATCTGCATGCTGTTTATGGTTGCTATTCCCTTTTTGCTCATGTAACATAGAGGTCATATGATATTTTCCTAACTATATAAGATGATGGCATGAATTTGTTTATTAACCTAGTGTTGGACTGAACATTAACAAGAAATACTAGTTCATTAAAGCAGTTAGGGGAACAAAAGCCGGCTAAGAAAGAACCTTTTTGTCTGAACTTGCCTCACATTGTAGGTTTTGTTGCCTTGATTTCTCTGACTTCTTGTTTTATGTATTTCCCCTAATAATGACTTTTTTACATTTCCATTTGGTTCTTATCATTCCCCAGTGTCACCAACTACTTTTAATAAAACCTATTTTCTTTTAAAAGTCTTAGGTGTGGAAGATGACCTGGACACAGACAGGTGGACACGTCGAAGTCACCCAACACACGTTTATTCTTCATACTATTTACAAATGTGACACACCAACAAGCAATGCCTCACTTTTTTCAGGCCGCCTCCTTGTCTCTCATCCAAGACCATCGTCCGTCCTTCACTCCCAACTCCAGCCCTCGAATGGAGGGAGGCGGCCCCTTTTATAATCACCCGGATGTGCTCCAGGTGCCACCCGACAATCTTCCGCCGGCACTCCCCAGTGTGGCGGAAGTGCCAGCTGCGCACCTGGAAACACTCCAGGTGTCCCCGATCCTCTTCCCCCCAGCACTTACGGGTGTGGCGGAAGTGCTGAGGTCCAGGGCTCCAAAGGCATTGAGGCGCCCCCTGGCGGTGACCACGGGCTCCTTCAGGGTTGAGCTTCAAAGCTCTGCACCCGTGGTCCCCATAGCCACCAGGGCAGTCACCCCCACGTGGTCTGGGGGAGGCGTAAGCCCTCAACTGGTGCTCCAGGGCATCCTGGCCACCTGTGACATACACTATATTCACATTACCAGGCTGAATTGACTCAAATCCCAGTTTTTGCTTAATGTGACACAAATCTGATGTTTTCAGGGCTGTGTGAACACAGAAATCCGATCTTTTCACTTTCATATATGATCCTAGATCAGATACGTACCCAATTCATGGCCGTTCAAATTGGAATTCATGTTCTTTTTTTTGCCTATACTGTACATAAGGGCTTAGTACAGCTGCAAAACAACAATGGAGGAGAGCTACGGTTGTGACAACAGTCATTGTCCCAGCATTGCTGGCTCCTTTTTGTATCCACACATCTCTTGGTATAGTAGTGCCAGCAATAGCTGTGAAAACAGCAAAAGCTAGCTGTTCAGACTTCTTTTGCCTTCTCAACATGACCAGCTGATGAACTGTTGCCATCCTCCAGAGCAAAATGTTATGCATACACCAGCTACTAGCACATCATTGGTGACACAGATGACGCATTCACAAATGTATCAATTCTGCGCATGCTTGCTGTTACGGAGTACAAATGTGTGCACATTACAGCTAGATATACAGTACATCACTTGTAAATGTGAACTGTCAAGATAGGCAAATCTGATCTGAGCAAAAAGTGGACTTGAACAATGAGACTTGTAATGTGAACATAGCCATAGTGTCTCTGGGCAGCCCTAGCAGAAGTAGCAAATGAAGAAAAAGCACAGTCACAGGTGACACTAGTGAGTGTTGCACCTCAGCTGGTCCATAAGTCACGGGAACTTCCTGTCTGAGAAAGGCAGATGAGAAGGATTAGGACTGGAGGCGAAGGTGAATGGCAATGTCACCAGTTTTCTAGTTGGTCAGCTTCTTAGTTTGAGGGCAGGTAAGCTGCTGCTTAACCATCCAGATCTTTTTTCTGTGTACCATTAAGAGACAAATCTGCATGTGACAATATATACAGTATATTGTATCAAAAAGACAGAGATACCATTGGGGTGTCAGAGTAGCAACCCTGTTTAATGGTAGTAGTTTTCATTAGGATAAAAAGAATGACTTTTCAAAACATAATAAGGAGGAATGTTAGTCCTGTAGGTAACAGGCGATTTAATCATCAAAAGGCTGCTGTTCTGCCTGTGGTGGGATCAGGATCCAAAACGAACAACAACTTCTGGTGCTCTATAGTTTATATAGGACACTGACAGGATGGGGTGGGCTTGCATTGACAAAGCAGAAGTGGGGTCATTGTCCATCCAAATTTTCTTCCTCCAATCAAGAGGGAAAAAAGAGAACAGTAGTTAAAGTCCCTCATCCTTCCTTGTCTGCACATTGTGTCTGTTGGGGCTCATTACTCAGCTGAAATGCCTTTGTGATGAAAGGACCAGGGCATTACCTCCCCTGGAATGGCAGAAGGCTTGGTACAGTGCCATGGCTTGGAACTTGGAAGCTTGGCCCTGCTGGTCACTGCCAGGGGGCACATGGAGAACTGCTGGGCCCTTTATTGCAGCAGTGCTGCTGGAAGGTGATCATGGGACACCTGGAGCACTGCCAAGTGCTCTATAAAAGGAGCCGCCTCGCTCCATTCGAGGGCCCAGAGTTGGGAGGGAGGAGGACGATGCTTGTCAGGAGGAATGGAGGCGGAGAGATAGATAAAGTGCTGTGTGCTTTATACTGTGCATTGATGTGGAACAAAGGAAAAGTGGTTCCCCCTTGAAAATAAAGCATTGTTTGTTGCTGGACTTGTGTCTGTGTCTGTTGTGTTGGGTTTTTGGGGAGCTGGAGCACCCCCTGGTGGCCACAAAACATATGTAAGATATTTATGTATATATGTATGTATATTTAAATTTTAAAATTGATACATCAAGCCATTTTCTTACTTGCATTTGAGTTTAGGAAATTTGAGATCCACTGCCTAAACAGGCAGCGTTTGCTACAAGGCTGGTCAATGCACTCACACTCAACTCACAAACTGGCTAGTTTTTAGCCACCTATAGCAGTGTTTCTCAAGCACTGGATCACCACTGATGATCACATTTTATCCCCAGAAGATCATGCTTGGGTCACTAAGAGGAAAACACTCCCCTAATTCTAACGATCATACTCGATTTGCCGGGGAAACCACACTCCTCATCTTGGTTGATCACAAATACAATTATAAGGGGAAAAAGTATGTCACAACATCAAAAAGATTGAGAAACACTGACTCATAGAATGTTATGTTTTGGTATTAAGTTAAAAGTAAATTTATCATCATGGAACATTCTCAACTCTTGCCTAATCTCATTTGGTGTCATGTGTAGCCAAAGCCAAACCTGGCAATATAAGGCTCAAGGCAGGAACCAATTCTGGACAGAGATGCCAATTCATTGCAGGGCATTCCATTGAAGGGCTAATTTAAAGAAGGCCCCCACACAACACATTGAAAGAGCCCGTCTCCTGGCTGTAGATGGAAATTGAGCTAGTAAGCTGGTGGTTCCATAATAAATCATTACTGAGGGTGGAGCAGGCAGGACTTACAGTAACTAACACAAAGTGCCTTCAAATGGCAAACCATTTTGTTAAAGACCTCAGCTGTCCTGCACAGTCACATTTAATCCATCCTCCATTCAAAACATTTTGCATTCACACAATAAGATTCAAGGACTGTTTTTATCCATTGGTCAAATGGCTACTCCACAGCTTCTCGTGGGTGCCAGATTATACTGTATGTAACATTTGAAGTTGTATTTAATGTGTGGTACTGTGTTCACTGTCTGTACTATTGTGACTTGTCTACGAGAGACATGTAAATAAAAATCCCGTTGTACTGTGGATACTTGACAATAATCTTGAACTTGATTTTTTACACATACTTCAGTGGTGACCACAGGTATGTTTCAGCTTCAGGAGCAAGGGTCCAGTTCCCAGCCCAGTCACTGCCTATGTTTAGTTTGTGAAGTTTATCTCCAGATTAGTGAGGGATGCAGGTTGGACTCATAGAAGGCCTGATGTTCCCTGGGCACGTGCACCAGTGTGAGTATGACTGTGGTAGACTGGTAACCCATCTTGGGATGGCTCTTTACTCCATCCATCCATTTTCCAACCCGCTGAATCCGAACACAGGGTCACGGGGGTCTGCTGGAGTCAATCCCAGCCAACACAGGGCACAAGGCAGGAACCAATCCCGAGCAGGGTGCCAACCCACCACAGGGATCTTTACTTACGTCCCATAATGCTGTAACAAGGTGTGGCTCCCCTCAACCATGTACGTACTATGTATGAGAGGAATGATTAATCTATCAATTAGTCATAATAGTGTATTTAGAGTGCCACCAACACTACATAGCAAATAAGGATTTTCCATTTTCCAGATGTAACTGGAGCTGAAGCCAATAATAGGATGTGTGCTTTAGTTTACTTAATTTTTACATTGATTAATCTTTGTTGTGTTATTATTTAGAGTGAACATTATGACAAGACACTTTGCAAAACATAAAATGTTATACAAAGTAACAGAAACTACTGAGAGAGAATACAATATTAATTAGATTACGAACGATAGTTTATTCTATAAGTAAAGCTGAAAGATGTATAATATGATGCCAAGTATAAATGCTACAAACATCTAAGACTTTCTGTACCCAGGAAAAGAATGGTGGCTTACACTCTAATGTTTTTTTGTCATTTTCTCTCTCCCAAGTTATAAGGTGGCCTAATAAATCTAATAGGATCTATAAATGGAGATTTCAGGCCTCTTTGCTGAACCTCACTAAGCCGTTGTAAAGTACATTTTACAACAAGATGCTCTTGCATTTATAGTTCTGTTATAAAAGGAGTTTGAGTTTTGAGTCCTAATCCCGGATGACTAATGAGCTGTTGCAAAATGAGAGCCAGTTGTGTCAGCTCTTAGCTGGATGTAAAATATTTTTACTCTTCTAATATTTAATGAATCTCCAGGGGAATCGGAGGGTTTCCCAGTTGCTGAGATTCAGCGGAGGCATTTGGAATCTTGTGCTCATGTTTATGCCTAAATGCTTCCATCATTTCAACTGCTGGCTACCTCCTGTAAGTTGCGGCGGCCCTGAATGAAGTCTTAGTGTATGTAATGGACATGACTGCGGAAAGCCTGTGTGCTCCCATTTTTAAGTGACATGAAGCTCCACACAGATTACGGCACACTTGAAGTCATTTATTGCAAATAAAACCAACTGCACAGAAGTGGTCTTTCCTTTTTATAGACAGAAGAATCACATTATTTCTCTTATAGCTGGGTTTTCAAAAGCTTTGCGCAGACGTGAAGTATAGTCAGACACTCAAAGGCTTAGCCATTAAAAAAAAATGTCATTGGCCACATCTGGAGGCCACCCAGATCTGAAACAAAATAGAAATGAACAGGAGGGATGAACAAAGGGAGTAATACAGTCAGATAACAAATTCAGCTTCCCAGAGGGGCCTGTCTAAACACAGGATTCAGTCCTATCATATCCATCTGCAAAAAATCTCTTCTCACCTTTGCCTTGGTTTTCTTAAATTAGTGAATGATCCCTGGTAGAAAGTGCTTTTGGGACAAGACAGAATACACTGCCCTGGTCACAGTGTTGCACTGCCCTCTGGAGGCACTTGGGCACATTGCACTGCTAATTGCCTTCTTGCTGTTCTCTCTTTGTCTCCATCGACAGGACACTGGTGTTCTTTTTCTTGCCACCTATGATCTGATAAAACCCCAGTCAAACCTCAGCACACTTATTTTATGATACAGTTGATTTTTTATGTTGCTCTTCACTGAGTAAAATAAAGCCATTCAATGAACAGTCAATCCTCAACATTTTTGCATTTAACGTTCGCAACTTCAAGCATCAGCCTGACTTTATTTGTAATCTCATTTTTATTTTCACATTGGCAATTGCAAACATTAATGTGCTTCACAGCAATATGCAGTTGAGAAACAAATGAGAGATATGATCAACACAAGTCTGAGGCACAGCTAGTATCCTACTAAGCACTTCACTGGTCTTGTTCACCTTATTGTTGTAAAGTAAAGAGCTCCCCATGCACTTGTGTGCAACGTCAGTGATGCGGCTTAATGGGAATATAAAAGTGCTGGATAAACTTTGTGTCAGCTGCAACCAGCTGGCTGGAGACATCAAGGCTTTCAATCCCATTATTGATCACAGCCTCAAGGTTAAATGTCAACTTGCCTATCCTATGCCTCAATACTCCAAGACCCATAAGGATCTCAAGCAGCACATTAAGTAGATGTCCTTGATGATATATTTCAAGCCGGTGCGTCCTCCACAAGTGTTGGAGATAAAGTCGAAACCTTGCCAGTCTCAGCGACTAAACTGTTTTTTATTGAGATGTTAGCACAAAATATCACAAATTTCTAGTGATTGACTTATGAGAAAAAATGTTTTGCATGTTGCCAATTTCACATTATGTACTGTGTGTTATGGATTATTTCATAGTGACTGTGCTATGATAAGTGTATGTTCCAGAAATTATGTTTTGTTATAAAGCATTCTATGCAGAAAAGTGTATTTTGATCAACCTGTAGCGAAAGATTACAGTTTTTGTTAGTTGCGGGAAACTAACTAACCCACCCTCAGAGCGGAGTGGTGGCTCTGAGGCTAGGGATCTGCACTGGCAATCGGAAGGTTGCCGGTTCGAATCCCGTAAATGCCAAAAGGGACTCTGCTCTGTTGGGCCCTTAAGCAAGGCCCTTAACCTGCAATTGCTAAGCGCTTTGAGTAGTGAGAAAAGCGCTATATAAATGCAAAAAATTATTATTATTATTATTTCCCACATGTTCAAAGTGTTAAGATTGGCATTTTTGACTTTCTCGATGTTTTCTAATAACGTTACCTCCATGAAAGTTGAGGATTGACTTTAAATTAATTCTAATTATACATGTCCATTAATATTATCATAGAGATTTAGCCAGTTGGCCACAGAATAGAGGCAAACAGAAACTTCCAGTCAGCAGCATCCCTGGTGAAAATAAACCTCTGGGTGGGCCATGGCTGTTTTTAACACAAAGATAAAGTCAGACACGATGACAGTTTTGGAGACCTAGGCCAACTAAAAACTACAAAAAATAAATGCAACTAAAGATATTGAACAGTAACAGCCAGCTAGTGAATTCAAATTAGTCACCAGTCTGTATGAATAAATATATTAATACAACATACATTTGCTTTCTGCCTGAAGGGGGTGTAGCCACTTTACAGTCTCTTAACAATGCTGGAGAGCTCGGTGACATGTAAGGCCGTAGTCCGGTTACGAATTACCAAGGGGAATGAACAGAACAATCCAGGTTTTCATTCCTGGCTGATCCTCTAGCCAAGTATGCCCAAAATATAAAAACATGACAGCTTCAGTGCTTTAAATTCTCCAAAGGGAAACATTATCCTTGGGTTTTATTGTCAGCATTCACAATGCAATGATGTATAATTCCCTGATTACATATTAGCATAAAGAACCACAGATTCTGTAAAGTCTCCATCGTCTTTTGAGACATTTTGAGGGAACACACAAACAATTTCTTTCTTTCTTTCTTTCTTTCTTTCTTTCTTTCTTTCTTTCTTTCTTTCTTTCTTTCTTTCTTTCTTTCAGAAACTGCATATTTTTCTTAACCTCCAACAATATTACAATCGTCCCACATTCTATTGTTTGATGGCTCTTGGTCTTTTTAATTTACAACCCATGTTGCATTTAGTTCAAGCCTAACAAGCTGCTGCTTTTTCCATTGATCTCTTGTTCTAACACATTTATCTGGTTCTGGGTTAGAGTAACTGGTGCCTACACTAGCACTACGAAACAAACCTGGATGAGGAGCCAGTCCATGCAGAGCACACACACACACACACACACACACACAATCAGTCACTCATAATCTGCCAGTTTAGGGTTGACAATCAACACAACACCCAAGTCTTTGAAAGGTGGCAGTAAATTGGTCCATCATAAATCAGTCAAGGTAAGTACAAATACATTGAAAAATATTTTGATCAAGCTGTTCAGAATGATGTAGTTTCACTGGTGGTAGATTTTAACATATACACATTTCAACTATTATTGCTAGATTTCATCTTTGGAATGCCATGTAACACTTATGTTATTTCATCACGAGGAACCCTTCACATACACTAAGTGACCTCTGCAGCTCTGGTTGCTTCTTTGCTCTTGTTGCTGCTAAAATAGGCTCCACAGCTTATGACTTAGGATGTTTTTTGGGTTTAACCCTTTAAACTCAGCCCATTGTTTTGGACCCGCTGGCAGGACCGAACAATGATACATCATTTTTGCAAAACTGCATAAACTGATTAATTTCTTTATTGCTATAATTAAATTACAGTGTTTTGCCATTAAAAGGCCATATTGCATACCTCCGATACCATGTTGCAATGTTATTATTTTTCCTTCAAATATGGCCAAATTGTTGTATTACGGCAACGGCTAACTCCATCCCTCCAAAATGGCTTTTTTGTACATCCTAATTCAAATATGTAAAATTTGAGGGACAGACTATTAAATTAGGGGGGTGTTTCAACTTTCAAATGACGCCACAATCCACTTTCTATATTTCAGAATTTTGTTTTTTGCAAAGATGTTTTTGAATCTATTGGTTTTGTAATTTGGATACACAGTATAATTTCTTTACTAACTATAAATATTTGGACAGAGATAGCACTCCAGCAATAGTTACCTTCTTTGAGATTGTCAGGCTTTCCATTTCATAATAAAATCACTTAATCACTTACAGCTGTAGTGGGGCAGAAGTTTGACAAACTCACCTGTTGGAAAGGTGACATCCTATGACAGTGACATGTTGATAGCCAATAAGCTTTTCACTACAACCCATTTTCCTGGTAGTGTTTGTCTGCATGGCTGTATACTTGATTTCATTGCATGTGTTGGGTATGGTTGTGCTGAAATAGCTACATCCACTTTTTAGAAGCTGTGTTCACATGCTTTTCACCATGTAGTGTAATTCCTAGGGAAATGGTAAGGCTCCAAGTTGGGCTTACAAATGTTACTATATTATAAAGCAAGATGAAGTGATGATGTACATAGGAATAACAGTTGGTAGACATCACTACATCTCCTAAAAATGTGGCGTGGGGATGGATACTTACTTGTCTATTGCAAGCAACAGCAATCCAGTTGTTTCCAGAAATGGAGCTCATTGCTATGTTCTCAGCAGCCATTCACTTTGTCTAAATGCTCACTTCCATTCACCACAGTGAAACGAACACTCCAGAGGCTTACTCTGTCTGAATTACAATCATGTAGCAGTACTAGTATTATCACTGTAAACTGTAGAGAGGACAACAAAATTCTTACTTGTATGTCAGACCAAAATGCAACATGTCACCGCTCTCTGACACCATGATCAACAAGAATAGATTAAAGTGTGTGACTTAATTTCAATTAGTAGAAAACAAAAATATGCTTACCTGATATTCTTCTTAGTCCTGTTTCTATTCTTCCATTGTGAGAAAAACTCCACATACGTGCTATTTAAGAAACAATTGGAAATGGTATAAGCACAATCAAACAATCTTACTTTGGAACATTCCTGTTAAAGGCAAATTGACTCTGTTATGAATTTATGAGACTTAAACAAATATTGAAATATAAAATACCAAAATACAAAATATAAAATATGTTATTGCTGTATATTGTGTACACTCACTGATATAATTTCCAGGACAACTATACTAATACTGTGGGGGACATCATTTTGCTCTCAAAACAGTCTCAGTTCATCATGACATGGATTCCACAAGATGCTGGAAACATTCCTTTGAGGTTTTGGTTCATGTTGACATGAATGTTTCACATACTTTCTACCGGTTCGTCAGCTGCACATCCATTCTGTGAATCTCTCATTGTACCACATCTCAAACAAGTTCCATTGCACTCAGATCAGGTGACTGGGAAGGCCACTGAAGAACGCTAAACTTATTGTCATGTTCGTGTGACTTTCGCTTTATAACATGGTGCATTTTCATGCTGGAAGTGGCCATCAGAAGATGGGAAAGTTGTGACCACAGGAACAGCAACATTACTCAAATAGACCTTGGCATTCAGGCAATGACTGATTGGTATTAGCAGTGCAAAGTGTGCCAAGAAAGCATTCCCCAGACCATTAGACCACCACCTCCAGCTGACTGGACTGTTGACACAAGCCAGATTGGGCGCATGGATTCACACTGTTGCTGCCAAATTCTGACCTTACCATCTGAGTTCCTCTGCAGAAATTGAGACTCATCAGATTAAGCTACATTTGTTCAGTCTTCAGCTGTCCAGTTTTGGTGAGCCTGTGCCCAATGAAGCCACAGCTTTCTGTTCTTGGCTGACAGAATGGGACTCAATGTGGTCTTCTGCTGTTGTAGCCCATCTCATAGTTCAATGAGTTGTGCATTCACAGTTGTAAATAACGATAATCTGACTTACAGTACCATAGCCTTTCTGTCAAATTGAACCAATCTGGCCACTCTCCTCCAGCATCACTCATCAACAAGACTTTTCTAACCACATAACTTCTGCTCACTGGGTGTTTTTTGTTTCTCATACCATTCTGAGTAAACTCTAGAGACTGTTGTGCGTAAAAATCCCAGAAAGTGAGCAGTTACAGAAACACGCAGATCAGCCAGTATGGCACCAACAGTCTTGTTACGATCGAAATCACTGAAAATCACATTTTTTTTTCATTCTGCTGTTTATCATGAACATTAACTGAAGCTTATTACCTGTATCTATATGATTTCATGCATTGTACTGCTATCACTTGAAAATTACATGAATAAGCAGGTATTGATTTCTGTAAAATTTGCACAATGAGTGTTTATATATATATATATATATATATATATATATATATATATATATATATATATATATATATATATATATATACAGTTTTCTCCCCAGGCATTTTTTCCAGCTGGGTGGCATGAAAAAGTAGCCAGGTGGGGCGGGACGGGGAAATTTGGTGGTGGGGAAAATTAAATGTGCACTATTTTTATTAGTTAATTATTATTAATTATTTTCCAATGCTCAATATGACTTCCTTTTTTAAGGTTTGATACTTGTGCCAGAATATTTTTATTTAATTTAAGAAGTATCCAATTCAGGATCCTGCAACCCTAACATAAATTTTAAGTAACAATTGTTATGACATAAACCAAGAGGCACAAGTATTGTTGCTGTCTGGAAGAAAAGTGAAAACAATGGAAAAAAAAGTATGGGAAACCTAATGAAGAAAAATCTATATATATAATTCACTAAAGCAGCTGACCATGGCAGGCAAGACACAAGACAGAGCCACGTCCGCCAACTCACAGAGCACCGCCCACCAACAATTCACTAAGCAGCCGTGCGCGCCGATGATTTCTGCACATGTTCAGTCTCTCTCTGTGCATTCCCTGTGCAGCAAGCGAGCGAGCCAGAGAGAGTGAGAGAGAGAGCGACACACACAGGCGCGTGAGAGAGACACACACATACAGGCGCGCGAGAGAGAGACACACACACACAGGCGCATGAGAGAGAGACACACACACACACAGGCACGCGAGAGAGAGACACACACTCACAGGCGCGAGAGAGACACACACACACACTGGCGCGCGAGAGAGACACACACACAGGCGCGTGAGAGAGAGAGACACACGCGCAAGAGGAAGGGGGCTGGGCGCATAAGGCAGAGAAGGCAGTTAAAGAATGCACCGGGCTTGATTTTGTTTTCAGTTCTGCTTACAGCGCACATTGTTGCAATGTTACTTTTCTTGGTGGTTTATTAAATTACGGATTTTTCAAATGTTCATTTTTTTCCCTGTGCTTAAAACTCATTAAAAAAGTGTTTTTAGCGAGCGGTTCGTTGCGCTATAACGTGAACTCTTGCAGTGTTAAGTTTTCTCTGTTGTTCAAGGTTTTCTCAGTGTTATTCAATGTTTTTACATTTAGTTTACTATTACGCTGTGCATTCTATGGTATAATCTTCTATTCATCTATATATATAATTCACTAAGGCCATGGCAAGCAAGATGCACGCAAGACATGGCAAGCAAGAAGCACGCAAGGCAGAGCCACGCCCGCCAACTCACAGAGCCCCGCCCACCAACAATTCACTAAGCAGCCGACCATGGCACGCAAGACAGAGACCAGACCATGGCAAGCAAGACCCACACAAGTCCATGGCAAGCAAGACGCACGTAAGACAGAGCCACGCCTGCCAACTCACAAAGCCCCGCCCACCAACTCTAAGACCATGGGATACGCACGACAGACCCCCACCCGCCAACTCTAACCCTCCTCTCGAGGCACGCAGCACCTCACCAAACACCGCCTCAGTCGCTTTCGTCTCTGCTACAGTCCACATGCACCTGTGAGCCACGTTGACTTTTCATTTTTCTTTTTGGTTCCGGCTGCTTTTCTATATATAATCCACCAAGTCACCCGACCATGGGATACGCATGTACGCAAGACAGAGCCCTGCCCGCCAACTCTAACCCTCCTCCCGCGTCATGGGGTACGCACGACAGAGCCCCGCCCGCCAACTCTAGCACTTACTGTCGCTGGTTTCATTCATGGTGTCACATGCATGTACTTACGCTGACGACAAATATGACAGCTCTTCCTCACGAACAAGATTTCACAAGATGGGAAAAACGGAACACCTGCAACATTACCTTCACATTGTTTTCCTTTTGTTTCTGATCCCGTTCAACGACTATGTGGCAACATCGACTTCTCAACATTGACTCCAGAACAACTCAGTACACTAGCTATATTAAGCGTCACCAACGAAGACTCGCTACACCTTAATGAACAGGTACTGAAACTTATCCCTACCAACGAAGTAACTTTCACCAGCGTTGACTCGATGGTCACAGACGATCCCGCACATCAACTTTCATTCCCTGAAGCATTTCTTAGCAGTCTTACTCCCACTGGCATGCCTCCGCATAAACTCAAACTTAAAATTGGTTCAGTCGTCATGCTTCTCAGAAACCTCATGCCAGCAAGAAGTCTCTGTAAAGGCACTAGACTGACTGTTCTCAGCATTCACCGCAATGTACTAGAGTGTAAAACAATCGCAGCTGCTACCTCACAAACAGTCCATATTCCCCGGATTTCCCTGACCCCATCAGATTCAAATTTGCCTTTTACTTTTACACGCAGACAATTTCCTGTTAGATGGGCCTTTGCAATGACAATTAATAAGGCACAGAGACAAACTTTCAAAAAGATATGCCTGTATCTGCCAAAACTAGTTTTCAGTCATGGACAATTGTATGTTACTCTCTCCAGAGTTCCATTCTTTTTTTCATTCTCACAGTCGTATCCTCAAACCCACCCCATTTGGACAAATGTATCTTTCAGGAAGTGTTCACCCATCAATAAATAATTATGCAGCGTATGCTACGCCGTGGGTTGGCTAGTTAAAAAATATTCTTCAAAGCCAACTTGCATATGCAGAAGGTGTCTTCAGTTAAATATTTATTCTTCTTTTCTTCCAAGAAGCCCAGTTGTCTGCAGCTTTCCCATAATCAAAGTCCCCAGGATCTGGGCCCTCCAAGGAGATCAGCATGATATTATTTAGCGTGCTTTGATTCATGCGATTTCTCAAACATGTCTTGATCCTTTCAAGGGCAGAAAACCCCCTTTCACATTCAGCTGTGCTCACTGGGGTCACTAGCCCAACATGAGCTAGTTTGGGTAAATTTGGAAACGACTCTTAGAGCTCTGATGTCGTTGCCATTTTTAGTAAAATCTGTTTTGGACTGAAGTCTTTGTATGATTGACTTCTGATCATTTTTGACCTAACTGTCCATTCTTGCCTGCTACTTTCATATTTTAAAATTGGAGGGCTACCATTTTTGGAGTAATGATTGAAAAGAATTTTAGCAGACTCGCTTGAATCGTGAGTTTCTGCATTGAAAACTTTTGAAAAGCTGGAAATAATTGGCATGTCAGGGAATCTTGCATCTAGGTGCTTGACAGCTGTCTCTAGGTATTTATCATATATTGCAGTTTTGAATGACATTACATCACACTGTGTATAAACAATGCAGAGATCTGACCATTCTTCTGCCAGACAGTGATGAAGGCTTTGAAAATATCTCCCAGGAGTGTCTTTCAACTTCATGATGGACAATTTTGTGGTGAGTAAAATTGGTTCAATTTTGGCAAGTTTGACATCTTGCCTTCGCCAAGCCTTAGATAAATTGGACAACAAAGGTAATACATTTGAAATCATCATCAGAGAAGAAACAAAATTGTACGTTTTAATACATCTGCTTACTCCTTCAGCTGTGATGTCATTTTGTTCAGTGGCCTCAGCTATGACACTCTTCATACACTGTTATAGTGACTGTACTGCAGAGTCATGAGACAGCCATCTAGTGTCAATGGTCATTTTCAGCTCAGTCTAGAGTGTTCAGAACATTTTGGATTTCTGTTAAACCAGCCATCCTAACTGAAAAATTTTGGAAGAAATAGAACAGCTACCTTAAGATGTTGTTCAGTTTTGTTAAATAAGGTACAGCAGCTGCTGCTGCTTGGGCACATGCAAGGGCCAATCGATGGTTTACACAGTGGCAGTTGACCAAGAGTCCAGATGTTTTATCTTTAGGCAGTTTTACCACACCTTCCTGTTTCCCAATCATAACAGCTGCTCCATCTGACCCTAGTCCAACCAGATTAGATTGTCCATAGTCTCCCTCAATGTGTTGATTATAACCTCTGCTTTGCCATCAATCATATTGCGGGTTGATACAAAACTAATTCTGACCTCTTTAGTGACCCGGCAAACATATTTAATGTAAATAATTAATTGTTTTGCAACTGAGATGTCTGTGGTTTCATCACACAGAATATTGAAAAAAATTTCAGCGTGTATATTTTTCAGTATGTTAGATTTTATTTCTGATGCTAAGACATCCAGCAGCTCTTGCATTATCTTTCAGAGGTGTAATGTGCATTTTTACCAAATTTGAGATGTTGTAAAAAGGAACAACCCATTTCTTTACAGTGTTCCAACAAGCAAAAGTCGCACAGAGCAAAATCAGACGAGTAGGGAAGGTGGCAAGAACTCCAAGACACACAAGTAAATTCATGAAATCTCTTCAATAGCCCGATGATGATCTTCGTAAATTGCATTGTGAACTTTTTCAAGATTTTCGTCATTCCTAATTGTCAAAGATCTGCCAGATCTTGGTTGGTCTTCAAGTGACATTTCTACTTGTTTGAAATGCGAAAACCACTCATAGACCTGTGTTTTACTTAAAGCTTCCTCTTTAAATGCAGTTTCAAAATCATCAGTACAGTTTCAGCAGCTGTTTTCCCTAAGAGAACACAAAATTTACAGACTCGCTGTTCTTTATGATTACGTATCACAAAAATCGCAGAACATGTTTAATCAACACTAAGAAAAACTGACACAGAATGCCGTACAAACAATACAGAGTAACACCATTTGGCAGACTGCCACAGAATACTGTAAGTATGCCACATGTAGCGGCAAAATTCACAACTAAGTCTAGATTGTGCGTCAGGTACAGATTCTGGTTATTTTGGGGTATTCCCCTCATACAGTATATAGATTTTGCAACAGTTTTGCAGGTGGGAAAAACTATACGGGTGGCTGCCCCAAACCTTCGCAATATCTTATGGTGTTTCTTCTTACCATACATATATATATATATATATATATATATATATATATATATATATATATATATATATATATATATATATATATATATATATATATATATAGTCACACACGTGCGACTAGGAAGACGTTGTATGGATCAAGCAGAGGTAATTCCACACCAGGCCAGGGGGTGGCGGGGTGCACTAAACCTTCTCCTGTTATCTGTACAGACCAGCCGCGGGAAAACCTGTCTGATTTAAAACAGATGATGTCACTTCCGGTTCCGGTGCCCACAAGAATATCACTTCTGGTTCTGGCGCCTAGAAGAATATCACTTCCGGTTCCGGCTGACTAATGAAGAACATTACTTCTGGTCCCCTTATATCACTTCCTGTCCTATCCCTTCATCAGTTCTGTTTTGGACTCGATATAGACAACATCTCTGTATTTATCAGTGACTCTTTTGCAGCCAGGAATAATATGCGGGTGGCTGCCCAAAACCTTTTTAAGTGTGTTGAGTCAATTCCTTTTACTATATATATATATACTTATTGATATATCCATCCATCCATCCATCCATCCATCCATCCATCCATCCATCCAGTATCCAACCCGCTATATCCTAACTACAGGGTCACGGGAGTCTGCTGGAGCCAATCCCAGCCAACACAGGGCACAAGGCAGGAAAGAAACCCCGGGCAGGGCACCAGCCCACCGCAGTTACTGATATATGTAAATAAATTATTCATATATTATAATAATTATTTTAATTAAATTATTACGGATACAATGAGAAGTGAAGCAAAATGACACCTTTTATTGGCTAAATAAAAAGATTATAATATGCATGCTTTCGAGGCAACTCAGGCCCAATTCCTCAGGCAGTTTGTAACTACTCCATAAAGGCAAACATGGTACAACACCCCACTAATAATTAAATTATTATTAAGTGATATGAACCTCACCTCTAATTCTGCCAGAAGATTACTGTCAAACTATAACATTTCTGAATGTAACACTTTAGCAAAAAAAGTCTAATGTAACCATGCCCATCATTAATATGACTCTCCAGTTTACAATTCAACACAATTATAACTATGTCTATATATAACTATGACAATTATAACTATGCTATATATAACTATGTCATTTGTTATCTCTATGAACTGTGTCCTGTCTAAATAAAAGTGCCTTGGGATTGTGTTGCCTGCATGAAAGGTGCTATATAACTGAAAGCTTATTTGACATTTGGTCATTCACTAGCTAATTTCCTTATAATTGTACCCTGCTCATCATTTCCTCCCAATATCAGCTTCTTATCAGCTGGCCAATCCTGGCCTAAATGGCAGCACAAGAGAACGTCATCCAAATCAAACAGGCACCTGTCTGTCTCCCTCCCACCAAAGCCTTCCTTCAGTCCTACATTCATGCAGCCAGTGTTTACCCTGAAGCTTTGGCTTAGAATCTTTAAAAAGTAAAGCCGCACCTTTGTTAGCCTTTCAGAACTGCAGTGATTTTAAAGATCTTACATTCAAACAGCTTTTAACGTCTGCTCTTTGTTAGCAGCCTTCTGGCTCACTCTTTTCTTCTGGAAAGGCACGTTGTGTAACAGTTTAACTGCATGTGGTGTGTGCAGTCTAAATATACAACAAGTAAAGAGCTGGTGATATTTTACATATACTGTACCTTTTATATATTCACACTGCTGCTTCACAGCTCCAATTCCATATTCTCCCCTTGTGTGCATGGATTGTCATCTCACACCCCATAATCCTGCAGAACAGGTTGAATGACACCTCTACATTTTTTTTAGAATTTGTGACTGCGATGGGTGTGTGTGTGAATGTGGACTGGCCTCCTACTCAGGTTTGTGCTCAAAGCTACCAAGATCAAGTCAATCTCTTTGCAAACATGAACCAATGGAAGGATAAATAATAAAACGTAGTTTTCTGCAATCTGCTATTCTAATAATCATATTAATATAATATAGAAGTACAAAACTAGAGGACTTCAAGTCAACTCATGCCAACATGAGGAGACATGCAGACTCTAGACTGAAGGCCTTCCAGTAAAGAATCAAAGTAGGGTTTGAGTGTTTAGACTGGGCAATTCCAACTGGCTACATTACTATGTCAAGCATCAATCTAAAGTTAATCTATACAAGGCATTTTATTTTGATCAGTCATTTGCTTAAGAAGGACAGGAAGCAAAAGACTGTAAATGTTTCACTAAGCAGAATGCTATTTTGAAATGACTACATTATCTAAAAAAGCACATTGTTTCTTCTTAATTCCAGCCTCTCCCTTGTGTAATTGGCATTTCTGGCAGGGATGGCTTCAGCTACCGGAAATGACAAACAGGCCTGCATAGAAAGGAGCTAAGGTGGGGCAATTCAATGGGCTGATCTTGAGACAGTCTGTGTGAGAAAACGAGAAGTCAATCATGGCGGTGACTGTGTTCATCGAGGAAGTCACTCTGTGATTCAGACATTGTTGGCAATGAGTGTGTTTTTAACTGAACTTTCTCTTTTTTCCAAAGCAAGATGGTGGCAGAAGAGATTCTTGAACAACTCATTCAGTGATGAGTTAGTATAGTTTAGTGGTCGAAATACTAATAAACATGAACAGGGCCCATTTAGATGTTGAAGCTTCAGATGGCCCCTTTGAAGTCATCGCTATAAATAACGACAGCGCTGTGGCTTGTTAACTCCCCTCTAGATGTGCTGCCCTTGTAATAGTGTTGGGTCGTCTTGCGTTTTCTTTTACAAGCTTCTTTACAATCTATTCCCTGGAAAGTCTTCAATAAATGCTCCACTAAGCCATTCGTTTCCAGCTTGGGTAGGCGGTCGTTTCCTTTTGCAAAGTTTCCATTTCACTTTATTGTAATGTACCCAGATAGAGGACACCATATGCCTCCAGTTCACAGGGGGATAACAAAACTCTTACTCAGTTTATGCATTAAAATAACATATGCTGTGCAGCTTTCAAACTGAAGGATTTGGCTGGAACTGTAGCCTCTGTCCACCCATCAGTTTACTGAAAATGCTGAAAAATAAGAAATATATGCAAGATGAATCCAACTGACCTTACCAAGTATTTCTACTTTATTTGAAGAATACGTGGAAGGATGCATTAAGATAAACATTTCTACTATTTTATCACTTTATGTACATGCCAACTGATGAAGACTTCCAATAAGCTATGGAGTCACAACACTGAATGCATCAATTCAAATAAATATCGGTAAGCCCTTGAGGCAGTGACACATGAAGGTTAATGACAGTCCTGTTTCCCACCGTTCCTCACAGTGGAAAACAAAGCCTTCGGTTTAAGATTACTTGACTTTTTTGAAATAGCTTGTATCGGTCACTTACTGGGGAGACCTTGAATGAACTGTGGAAAGAGGGTTAAAGGCCTCGCTGAAAGGAATGCACTCTGCTGGAACCAGGCAAGCTGACAGCTCCTGTCATGTACACCTCTGCCTGTGTCGTGATATTGTGACACCCAGGGGAGGTTACAAGAATAGGCGAGGGCACAGCGGCTCCACACTGGACACCTGAGCCATGTGTCTGCAGATTCTGCTACTGTCAGCTTTCTGGAGAGCACAATGCCCCCAGCAGCTCATCAGTCTAAATTTCAGCCCCTGTCAAATTGGGGGGAGGAACCGATACCTTTATTGGTTTGTTTACTTTACTGATCTGCTCCAAATGTCTCAGAAAATCAAAGAAGCATGATATTGAATAGGATTTTGGGTAAGACCAAGAGAATTGTGCTTGCTTAGAAGAGGCTGAACTTAAATTAATCTTCACATTTAGACATACACAGCTTCATTACAGTGGTTTCCTGTTAATCACATCCATTTAAGTAAAACTGTTTCTAAAGAAAATACAAATGAATGAATGGATTTACACTAAATGGAGTAAGAATGCTGGGTGTCTGAAGCTTTGTACCATGATTTATCATATTTGCTGGTGCTCTTCTGGAATGGTGAGAGGCAGACTTCTCCAGGTTTACTCTTCTTCTTCAGTTGAATGTTCCTCCAGACTTGCATATTACCTTCTACACAGTCAATGATCCCCTTGGAGCCCCTCATAATTTGGATTTTTCAATTTTTGGGGGTCCAAAGGGTATATTTCTTCCTATAGTTTGTAGCTGAAACTATATCCAACCCTTCATAATTCCTGTCACTTTAATTTTATCCATCAATATATTCAAATCCTAACCTTGATATTGTTATGTCTGCTAGGCTGAAGATATTTGGACTAACCAGGAGAAGGACATGAAAACAGAAATGAGTCAAAACCAGGACAATAAACGAAACCAAATATCTAGGCCACATATCAAGAGCAAAATTCTAAGGGCAAAAGTGAAAGGTCAATGCAGAAAAGAACAAAGCACAAACATTTTTGCAAGGGATTGAATAGTGGTTTTTTTTATCCACAACTTAGATAGGGAAGGATTACCGCCAAAGATCTTTTATTCCATTGTGTCATAATTTCCAGGACACAACCTCCGAGGAAACGGCCATAACAGCTATTGCGTGTCATAACAACTAATATGCGCAAAAAAAAAATGGAGGCTGAGACAGCCCAAAAAATAATTTCTAATTCAAACAGACTGGAATGGCAAAACATAAATGCTACAAATGAATTCATGGGTACTAAAGATTGCCTGTAAAAAGGTAAAATAGGAATAACTCCCAACAGACATTGTCTATGCAGAGCTATCCTTGTGTGCCTTTTTCTCTGAGTATTTCAATCTTCCCCAAAGATGTATGTCTTAAGTGTAAAATTCTACCATATTAGTGTGTGTGGGAATGTGTGCTGCCCTTACTTTGACCTGGAGAGTCCATGTCGATATTCTGTCTAGCTCTGCACCGACTAGTCCTTGCAAATACAGTATCATTTAAATATTCTCCTTCACTTAGATACTCCATTTCAGTCTGTTCATTTAAGCAAACTCCTTCCACTCTTTAGCCAAGATGCTGTCTCTGTAGGTTTTCACAATGTCCTTTTACTTTTCATCAACTCATCTAAGTGTTCACTTAACTTTGAACTCTTATCTGATGACTAAGTTCTGAATGCCACTTTTCCCAAATGTCCTTCTCCCTTTTCCTCCACATTCTGAAAATTTGCCAGGAAGCTGAATGACATCACTTCCTCCACATCCTGTGAAGTTCCACCCCTTTTGGGATATCCACTATATTACACAAGGCCAGAAGTGACTTTCATTTTTGAAGATGGTCCTCCAACTCTTATCTATTACTGACAGTATCTCATTGTGGCTGCAGCAATTTTTTACTTTGTTTATATTCTCTAATTTTCTTTTAATTTTTTGCTATTTAAGGGGGTTTCACCAAGGAGGTACCGCAATTTTTTATTTTTGTCCCCTTTATTATTCTAACAAAAAATACACAAAATATATGTTTGAGGAAAATCATTTCTGCATAGCACAACCAATATTTAATCATATCTCCAGTCGACTCAATGCATTTTTTTTTGATCCTGCAGGATTTATTCTTTTCTAATTTATTTGTTTATATAGATTTTGATAATGTTATTATTTCTTATTTTCATTTTTATAACATTAATCTGCTGCCATTTAATATACCAATACTGATCTTTGCACCATCCTTTTGTGTTTTATTTAAATGGCCATGGCCATTTTGTTACTAGTAGAATTGCCTTTGTCTCTACCATGTTTGTAGTACTAGGGTTTTGTACTGTGTTAGCCATTATGGATGTAATGAGAAGTTAAACAAAATTACACTTTTTATCTTGCATTCCATCTTGCCTGAAGAAGGCACCTAAGTTGCCTCAAAAGCTTGCATATTGTAATTTTTTAGTTAGCCAATAAAAAGTGTCAATGTTACCTGACTTCTCATCAGAATGTGCTAAGTATGATAGCGTCTACTACCATCCAAGTTTCTGAATATTGCATTTAGCTATTAAACTTCTTCTTAAGAATTTCACAGTTTGCGTGTTTTCCTCTGTTCTGATTCTGGTATTGTGTATTAGGTTTTGGTTATTAAACTTCTTTATTTATTTATCTGGTTTGTACAATGCTACATACTGTATACCCTGCTGTTCTATCGTAAACTCTGTGAAGTGCCTTGAGCATGGGAAAGGCACTATATAAATAAAAACAATATTATTTTTAGCTTCTGACCTTTGCCTGTTTCTGGCTACTGTTCTCCTGGTCCTGGTGCTTTATTTTTTAGGGGTAATTTTTCCAGTCATGGCAGAACACCTCATCTATTCCAAATAATCAAAACCTGAAGGTTTATTAATAAGTTGATCAAACTGATTCAAAGTCATGCTTACAGGTCAGTTAAAGCAGATAAAATGAACAATCATTGCATTGGAAAGAGTCTAGTTTTTTTTTTCAGTCTTGTTGAGAACATGAAGTGGGCTTTTCTTTTAATAACTAATTTTCTACGGACTATAGACTGTTTCATCTCATTTTGTGAAGGTCAGCATCACTTCTGGGTGCTTTATAAAGAAAGCATTATATGAAATGGAGGGAAGCTGTAATAA
The DNA here is from genome assembly GCF_900747795.2 of Erpetoichthys calabaricus. Taxonomy (NCBI): domain Eukaryota; kingdom Metazoa; phylum Chordata; class Cladistia; order Polypteriformes; family Polypteridae; genus Erpetoichthys; species Erpetoichthys calabaricus. The sequence continues at coordinate 134,106,756 of NC_041404.2, read as the reverse complement.
AGTTGTAGTGCACACAGTAATTCCTTCTTATAAGTTTGGGGTTTATAAATCTGAAAAAGATTAGCAACAGCTGATTTTAGCTTTCCAGCATGTGGCAGACAGGAATACCGCACATTGAAAAAGATGCTAACTTTCACCATTCTTTTTGTCAAAATTACAAAAATCGCAATCATGAGGTGCATGTGGCTCACAGAGAGAAGAAGCAGACAGTGTTAATTATTTTGTTGGTTTTAATGTAAACTCCAGGATTGCCTCGTTAACTCTCCAGCACAAATGGTAGTGCAATAGCCGTCTGTATGGGTCTTACTCCAATGTTGGCAAGGTTAATTTTTAAATGTTGCATGAAAGATTTCCACTTCCTACTCCTGATTACATTTAAGAAGTAAATACATTGTATAAGCTCGTAACCAGAGATGGCGTAAAGCCTTTACTTCATGCATGTTAAGCAGCCCGGAGATGGAATCCACATTGTCTGAATTTCTGCCTCAGCACATTATCAGAGAAAGCAGCCTAGCCCCTTAACTGGGAAAACATTATGGAAGGAATGCTAGACCGAGGGATAGAGTCGAATTTGTTCAGGGAGAACTGGCTGTCTCAAATCACTATCTGTGCATCAGCACATCAAGTACTCATTCATTGGCTTCTTTGCGTTAAATTACAGCAAAATCCTGGCATCCCAGGCAGGGTCACACGCTCTAATCCTTTGGAGCACGGTGTCTTCAAGCTTTTACTTCCTCTTAACTTGACCAAAACTAATCTGGTTTCCCTTTCAATAACATAATCCAGACATTTTGCAATGATTTTGTGCATTATTTGCACCTAAGTGATTAATAATAGTAATTATTAATCAAATAACTGGTGGGTGGTACTGTTGCCTTACAACACCAGGAGGGTGGGCTCAAACCTTTCTGTGGTGGGTTTTCATGTCATCCCCAGCTCTGAGTGTGTCTTCCTCCAAACATGGAAAGAATGTAAAATAATCTTCAGAAGCTGGCCTGGCCAGGATGTGAACCCAGACTAATGCTGTTGTGGGGCAACAGCACTAACCACTGTGACACTTTTTATGGTATGCTACGTAAGTATAAACTTCCTCTGAACACAAAACAATCTCATTTTATTCAAAGTTAAGCCAAGTTAAAGCATATGGTTGTTTTTCACCAAGCAATGATCTCTGTTCTCCTAAAGCTCCCTGCTGCCATCCTTAAATACTTTAATGAGACTTACTTATTTTCTCAACTCTACTTTCTTTACATTTGCAGACTTGATATCCCAAATTGCTTAGCCAACTGAGTATTTTAAAAAATCTAACTAAATAAACAGTCACTGGGCTCAGCTTATACACACTCTTTACTTGGTCAGTAACAGATTTACCAAAGTGAAGCAACTTTTACTAATGTGATTCAAACTGTTAGCTGAATGAAATAAAACCAGTTGAGCTTACAAAATATGCCATGCTGAGGATAAGTAAGATTAATTCATCAATGGCCTGAGAGCAACAACAGTAAGAATGAGAAAGAAGAAAAGTCTTAATAAATGAAGAGGGAAATAATTAATACAATATAATGTATAATCCTGCCATTAATAACTGGTGAGTGATAATCAACATATTACGTGAAATGTTAACTAAAAATAATTACCATTAAATTCACACTTCATGAATAATAATTTGTACAGTAACCAAGAAATATGTTCATCTTAACAGCAAATAACCTTAGAATTAATTTGACTGATTGAAAACAAAAATAGTAAGAAAAATAAAAAATGAGAGAATCTGAATATCTTACTAGATAATGTAAAAATTAAGATGGTAATAAGTAACACAATGTAATGTATAATTCCACCATTAATAATTAATAAGTGATAATCAACATATTGTATATGGGCAATATTATGTAACATGTTAAATAAAAGTAATTATTAACTTTGAATACACATACCATGCATAATTTGTATATTAACCATGAAATATTTCTTATCTTAACAGTAAATAACCTTATAATTCATTAGATCGAGAGCAACAATAGCAAGAAAAATGAAGAAGGAGAGAATCTGTATTTCTTATTAGATAAGTAAATAATATATAAATAAGATAATATTAGATAATATTAATCAATAATAATCAAGAGCAACAATAGTAAGAAAATGAAGGAGAGTATCAGTATTTCTTCATAGGTAATATAAAAATGAAGATGGCAATAATTAACACAGAATAATTTATTTTCCCTCCATTAATAACTAATTAGTAATAATCAACATACGGCATATTATGTCAAAGTTGAAAGAAGAATTCTTACCATTGAACACACACTGCACACATAACTTGAATAGTAACCAAGAAATAGTTTGCATTTTTAACAGTAAATAATAGTATACTGTAATTCATTTGATGATTTTAATACATGAAGAATTCTACACCAAAGCACTGCCTTTTATTTCCTTAACTCCTGTCTCAAGTCAGTTTTTTTTGTTCATCTTAAGGAAAATAAAAATTAATGTTAAATGTTTTTATTCCAGTTTAATAAGTCACAACACTCAGAATAAGCGAAGATTTTTGAGATGGAGGAAATAAACCCTCAAGATAGATAGATAGATAGATAGATAGATAGATAGATAGATAGATAGATAGATAGATAGATAGATAGATAGATAGATAGATAGATAGATCTCTATTTTTTGTAAATGCAGGGTGAGCTGCTCAGATTTTCAGCATACTTGCGGAAGGTGGGCGCCGCAATGTTGGGCTTCTCCTTCAGCTTGCTATGATCTTTTTGCATTTGGGTCTTTGAGGTCAAAGGCCACCTTCAACCCCTATAAGGGTAAGTTATGTCCTAGCTCCTATATTTACCCCTACCTAATTATACAACATCATTATGATCCAGTTGGCTTTATCACAGACATTTCTGATGTAACCCTGGGGCTATCATGTTTATATTAATTAACAATCAGCAATTTGCTGTGCAACTCTGTCAAAAGTGAAAAACAAAAATTAAATTGCCAACATAACATAAACGTCAGATGTATCTCATTTTTGTAACATTTTCAGGAAGCTTCAAGTCTTTTAATTTCTTTTCCATTTTTTTAAATAGCCCAGATCTGCTATTTGAATGCCAGCAAACGCTCAGGCCTGCGGTTATGCACAAGATTGTTCTCAGATAGACCGCAGTACCTTGACTTAACAAATAACAGTTTGAAAATGAACCATCTGCACGTCATATCAAAGCTGGCACTTTTCCATTCCTTTTGTGCTGCAGTCTTGTTTGTGGTGGATATGAGGCCGACTATCACGGCAGTAAATCTCATGGCTGTTTGATTCACGGTTTGCCACTGTTTACCCAGGTTAATTTATGAGCATTTCGTTCGCCTACCAGCTGCTGCATGGGTGTGTGTGTGTGTTGGATAAACCCAAAAAAAAGATCTCACCTATTATTTCAGCTTTTGACAAAAGGGAAAAGAAAAAAAAAGCTTTGTTTACCTACCAGAACAAGTTAGGCTTCATATCAGGGCTTTGATTTATGAATAGCTCACACACTGTTAAGGTACACATATGGAGTGGTCACTATTGTATGAATACATATTTTTTGCAAAGCTATAAACATTACAGGAACAAAATCCAGATCTCCAAAAATTTTTAAAATAATTATATGAAAAATTACCCCTGAATGAAACAACATGGATAGAAGTGTGTCGACTGTATGATGAAACAGTGTTACTAGGTTCATTATTTAACTCACAGCTACATTCACTAGTGTAAAGGATGTTTGCTTCCATACTGTATTTTTAAAGCTGGTGCTGTAGAATGGAAAGTGACTTGCTTAGTGCTGCTCAAGCTGTCAGTGGTTGAGATCAAAGCTTGAACCCTGTGTTTTACAATCCAATTTCTTAACCACTAGGCCATGCTGTCTCCTTTATAGAGTACCTTTTCCACTGTGATTGCCATTCCAGGTCCTAAAGATACAGTTCAGTACCGAGATTTTGTATTTCTGCTGTTGGGGCCATATTGCCATAGGTATAAAGGAGCCCCCGTTGCATTTCCTGACACACTTCTGCTGAATGATTTGTTGGCTAAATGTCCCCAAAGATAGTGTGTCAGAGAGAGAATATGCAGCATCGTTCATAATGAATGTTTTAATTGTCTCCTTTGCTACAACCTCCAGAGGGTCCAGAGTGTGTCCCATAACTGAGCCTGCCCTGTTAATTAATGTGTTGATTCGGTGGGCCTCTCTTGAAGTAATATTACCAGCCTAGCACACCACAGTGTAGAAAATCACACTGACCATCACAAAGTTGTAGCCACAATAAAAGAAAGCAGTCTCCTAAGGAAAAACAACCTGTTCTGCCCTTTCTTATATAGTTCCTCGGTGTCATTAATGTGGACTCCTATGTACTTGTAGGAGTGTAACACCTCTACATCCACTCCTTGAATAGTGAGACCAGACATAGAGGTTGTTTGGTGTTGTGGGAAGCAGCCCAGACACAGACAGGCGGACATCATTTTCTCACCCAACGCACGTTTATTTACAATATTTATAAATTTTATGAAGCGCACAATCCAGTGTCGCAGCACCAATCACCCCAAAGTCCAGGCCTCTTTCCTCAGTGCCTCTCTTCACCGCCTCCACTCCTCTGCTCCAAGACTCTTGTCCACTTCCACCCGACTCCAGCCCTGAATGAAGGGAGGTGGCCCCTTTTATAGCCACCCGGATGTGCTCCAGGTGCTTCCTGGCAATCTTCCACTGGCACTCCCCAGTGTTGCGGAAGTGCTGGCTGCATCCCCGGAAGCACTCCGGGTGTCCCTGCTTCTCTTCCCCCCAGCACTTCTGCGTGTGGCGGAAGTGCTGAGGTCCAGGGCTGCCAAGGCATCCGGGCGCCCCCTGGCAGTGACCACGGGCCCCTACAGGATTGAGCTTCAAAGCTCTGTACTCGTGGGCCCCAAAGCAACCAGGGCAGTCACCCCCTCATGGTCTGGAGGAGGCACAAGCCCTTCTCCGGTCCTCCTGGGCATCCCGGCTGGGTACCACCCCGAGCCACGTGCCACAGTGTACATAATACAATGCAGTTATTTCCATATTCCTAGAGTGAAGCCCAGAAGGTTTACGTAATTCAGTAACAGTCATATACCTAATCAGTGGTCAGGCCTGAACCCACATCCCTAAACTTTACTGTAAAGTTCTTAGCTTTTAAGGCATGCTGCTTTTCTTTTAAACAGCTCCCTTTCCTATACTGACCATTGTCAGATAGGAGTCTCGTTGTAAGCCAGTGGTAAGAACCTCATAGTTTTAATTCACACTCTAATTGGCCACCTTGTCAACCTTTATATAGCCCCTTTTTCTTTAGTGTGCACCATTTCAATATGATTATTTCTTACCAGTAACAGCACACTGCATGATTATATGTTGTGAATACACTTGACTTGACCATTCCTAGTTTTCCTACTCTTTCTCTGTACGTTTAGCATTCATTTGCTCAGAGGTTGATGCGCTTGCTGCTTCCTGAGCAGCTCTTCTTTTCTCCACCCTAGTGGCCCGCTTCTTCTCTTCTTTCGTCAGCATCTTTTCGCGTTAAAACTTTTTTAAGTCAGTGCTTGTGTTGCAATTACTTAGTACGTTTTCTTTAATTTTTCCCTTAAGCTGGCACTTAAGTTTTCAATCTCCCTCAAGTACGATTTAAGATATGAAGAGGTAGGGGAAGTGATGGTGAAGGTGATAGGGATAAGAGCGGCGCCCATACGCATGAGCCGCACGACCGCCCTGCTGCCCGCTGTCGAGAGTTGATTCTACAATAAAATAAAAATAAACAGAGGAATAACCTTGGAGGTCAATCATCCCCCTAAAATGGATAGTAGATGTCACGTAGTATATGTGTACCAAATTTCAGGTCAATAGGTCAAACAGTTTGCGAGCTACAGGTGATTTAAAATCCTGGACAGACAAACGAACAGCCACGGTAGCGTATTATATATAAAGTTTGGGCTGAAGTGTTTATCCAAGGTAACTTACAACATTTAAGATACAGGATTTGAACCCACAACCTCACGGTTTGAAGCCCAGAGCCTTAACGTCTATGCCACACTGCCTGCCAATACTTACAGAAAGAGGAAATTGCCATGATTTCCATATTCCTGGATCTAATACCCTGGAAGGCAGATAAAGTGGCCACCTGTTGATCATTCACGTCACCCAGAGCACTTTGACAATTTGGCTATCTTGCTTTCTTTTTATTTAGCTCCTTTTAACTGTACTGAAAATTGTCAAAATACTCTTACAATTCTGAGATTCCATAAAGTGCTGAATGAGTTTTTGTGCAAATTTTGTATTTTTGGTTTCATTTTGATCATGTGATTATTGTTTGTTATTTTATTAATATTTTCAGGCTGCCATTTTGTGTCTTGTTTTTTAACACAGTTGCTGTCCTTTTGTTTATTATAAAGTGGCCCCAGCCATTTTTTTTGCTAACAATGTACTCCTTTTGCTATCCCGTGGCGGCAGGAAGTCATGATGTAGAGTGTCATTGACCTGACAATATTTAAGATGTCTGCGGCATCAAGGCTTTTGCATTTGTGCCCAAAAATATTGTCGGGATTTAGGACTTGCATGTTTTTTTGACCTCAGATTTTGGCATTCATTTTGAGCTTTCGTTTTTTTGATTTGCTGCCTCTTGACCACTGCCTGGTCCTTCTCTCTTGCTTCTGCTCTAAATCATTGCCCATGTGGCCTGCTGTTTGTAATTCTGGCAGTGTAAACCCCAGGAAATTGTTTAGAATAGTGTTTCTCAACCACTGGGTCAGTCATGGGCTGCTGTCAGTGGGTTGTGAGTTGCCATTATTGGTTGAGGTCGTGGGACACATCTGGGTCGGTAGTGGGTCATGGTGGGTCGCCTGACAGTGCTGCTCAAAAATGTATCCCTGTATTTATTGATGATCACCTCACCAAGGCTCTGCTTAGGTCGCGCTTAACTCAGCAAGGGGGACCCAAGAATAAACTTATACAGGAAAAATTGGGCCGTGTCACTATAAATGCTGAAAAACACTGGCCTACACTACAGTCATTTCCGTATTCTTACTAGTGATCCTTGGCAAGTTAAGTGACTCTCTGGGTCAAACAAGGAGTTGACACTGTTGAAATGCAATGGCAGTGACTTCTTTTATATAGCACATTTATTTTCACATTGCACACATCCTAATACAGTTCTTATCAAAATATTCATCCATCCATATTCTGAACATTGCTTTTCCAGTACAGGATCACAGGTCCTATGAGATAGCAGGGTAAAATATTTCCCATATTTCTGTATAGTGGCCTGACATGTTAACGTGACTTTCTAAGGCCATGCAATGAGCAAGTGGTGGGGAATGAGCCAAAATCTTTGGAAAACCTTAATCAGTGGGCCATGTAGACTAATTTTATATACTGTACCACCTTTTACCAGAAAGCTCATAGCAGCTACAGAAATATCCATCCATTTTGTTACTCTGAACCTGCCTATTCCTATAACGCATCGTGGTACTTACAGAGAGAGCTCAGTCCAGTTGCTTCCATATCTCCGGCTAATTATTAGTAAGTGGTGCAGGACTTTACTTGCATCTTTGTAGATTACAGTTCAATGCCTTTGCAAGTAGGCCATGCTGATTATTTATATAGCACCTTTTCTATAGTAAATACCTCCCAATACACGTGCTAGAGAAACATCTAACAATTTATCCATAATCAGATCGCCACTACTAATGAGTTATGGGACCTACAGAAATAGCTGTGTTCCATTGTTTCCATATTACCAAGCAGCTCAGCTGCAGTGATAATGGAGGTGAATGAATTCAATTCAAGTCAAATTTTTATTGTCCCAAGAGGGAAATTTGCTTTGTCAACAGGGTTTTTAAAAAGAAAAAAGTCATCACATTAAAACACAGCATACAAGTATTCAGAAGTCAAACGTTGCTCTGTACAAATACATAAAATATAAAAGTGAACATAATACATGTCTGCGGTGGGCTGGCGCCCTGCCCGGGGTTTGTTTCCTGCCTTGCGCCTCAGTGTTGGCTGGGATTGGCTCCAGTAGACCCCCATGACCCTGTAGTTAGGATATAGCAGGTTGGATGATGGATGGATGGACATAATACATGTGCTATAATATCAAATCATTCTTAGTGCTTATAAAAATGAAAACCAGCTTTAAGATCCTTGTCAAGAATATTAACTATTGGGCCAACCAGTTAATCCTACTGATCTTTATTAACATAAAACTTATTTAGAAGATTAATAGCAGTTGGGATGAAGGGGAGTTTGAACTGGTTACATTTTATCTTTGGCATCTTGAATCTTTGACTTGATGGTAACAAGGACATTTCGGAATGTAGGGAGGGAGTTTTGCTGGAGACAACACACTCTTCTTTCTTCAATACGTCTATTAGGTTTGACATTTGGAACCTGATTACTTTATTACTACATTTTACAATTTGATTCATCCAGTGTTTTGTTAAAATAAAGATTTGAAACTCCAAGCTAAGAGAACATAATTTAAAACCAAACCAATGCAAGATTGTTTTAAAAAAAAACAAAAAAACTTTTTGGGATTCTAATTAGTAGCACACGACTTCCTGGAGTGATTGAGGAGATGTGGACCCTTTAAGAAGACTGTCTCTGTGTTTTGATTCAAAGTCACTTTTGAGTTTACAATTGTCCCTGGAGATTTAAACCTGTCAACACTTATGGCTGCCTGGTCTTTGATCATTGTGTCTTGTGGACAAATGCTAATCCTTCTAAAATCAGTGATCTGTTCTTTAGACTTTGTGACACTAAGCTTTATGAAAGATATATACTGTTTACCAAAATCATGCACCGCTGGAAAATAACTCATTTTGTTCTCAATAAGTTAGCTCAAAATCAGAAAGTCACAGCAAATTTTAAGATGAACCTATTTTCAGACTTACTGTATAATCCATAGCACGTACAAGAGGGGTGAAAGAATGTGAGACAGACAGCCTTGGAGTCTTGTTTGATAAAAAGACATTAAAATGTTTAAATAGCCTATCTGTAAAATGGTGGGCTTGACTGACATTTAAAAAAAAATGAGGAGTCTAAAAATAAGAACTTTGCATTGTAATGTTCTCCAAGATGAAGCAAAGTAACAATGGCATCTTCTTTCCTTCTAATAGCCTTTAAACCAGGGGTCCTCAATCATGGTCCTGGAGGGCCACAGTGGCTGCAGCTTTTCCTTCCAGTCAGTTTCCTAATTACAAGACGGCCCTTGCTGATAATTAAACTTGGTATTTAACTATTTGGCTTGTTAGTGCGTTCATTCATCCAAGGGAAATTTGAATTGCACTATAGAGTTTCTTTCTCTGAGAACATTGTCAATGTGTTTTATGGACCAGAATAGATTTAAACTTAACGGTCCTTCCTTTTCTAAACATTTTTAACATGGATACTTCACTGTGCACATGGACAGGTTTATCAGGAGAGCTGCTGGTTTATTGGTTATCTGCATTTTATTATTAAGTAATGTCTGGTTAATTAAACAGGCGACAATTAAAACTTAAATGCAGCTGCTAAAAACTAAAATAGGCAATTAAGGGTTCTGAACTGTAACAGGCCAGATAACTAAAATCCCAAGAACTGTATTGCTTTAGATAGATAGATAGATAGATAGATAGATAGATAGATAGATAGATAGATAGATAGATAGATAGATAGATACTTTATTAATCCCAATGGGAAATTCACTTTAGTAGTAAATAAATTGTTTTAAATTAAGAAAATGGTTGAAGTAAAAAAACTGCAGCCACTGCAGACCTCCAGAACTGTAATCTGATCAACAATGTAACTAAAATTTGTCTTTGACAAATGAAGCAGCTAACAAGGCCTAGAGTTAAATAGCAAGTTTCATTACAGTATCAGCAAGAACTGAGTTCTAATTAGGACACTGGCTGGAATGAAAACCTGTAGCCACTGCGGCCCTCCAGGACTGTGACTGAGGACCCCTGTTTTAAAAGGGCACAAGTTCAGGTCTGAGTTCAAAAATGGACAAAGTGAAACAGCTTTCTTAAGAAACATGTCAGCTTATTGTTTTGTGTGTGTGTGTGCAGAATGAAGGCTATTCCATGTGACAGATTAGCAAGAAACTGAAAAGTTCATATCAAGTGTCTGTTAGTGTCTTGAGAGAAGAGGGCACACTGGACCTAACCTGGGTAAAGGAAGAAGGGGAAGTTGCAGATGGTCAACTGCATATGAGGATAAGAACATCAGACTGTGCAGTGTGAGAAACAAACACCTTACCGATCATCAGCTGGCTTCTTCTTTAAATACACTCCAGTGTCTTCTGCAACAGAAATGCGATGACTCTAGGATGCTAACCATGACACACTTTTCCATTTATCTTCTATCCAATGTCTGTGTTCTCTTACCCATTTTAAACTTTTCTTATTATTTGGCAGTTATTATTCTGCCACTAAGACCAGTATCCCAGAATCATCATTTTTCTGTTTTGCAAATGACACTGAAGTCGTTTACAACATTTTAGTTTGAAAGATGTTTTTTAATTTTCAAGCTTGACGTGAGCACAATAAACTCAGAACTTATCCTGTCAGCAGCAGTCACAAGCCTGGAGCAGTCCTGGGTGAGGTGCCAGTCCATCACAGGGTACACTCAAGCACACATCTGATCTCTCTCTGTCACATCAGGGCCATTAAAAGACAGTAGCTGTGCTTGCTTTGTGTCTCTGAGTTGTCAGAAGAAAACATGTGTTGTGCATGAACTCGTTCAAAACAGTGCGTTCATTGAACAAGCTCATTTTTCTAAGAATGGTGAACTTACCGTAACGTATTTGCAAGTGAAGAACTTGAACGTGAGCTAGTTCATTTTTAGGTGACATTCTGGATCTGTTTTAGGTCCAGATTAAACGTTTTGCCTTACCCTGTAATGTAGGGGCGGAGCCGAATCCGAATACGATATTTGGATAAGCACAAATAACGGATTTTTACAAATATTTATTTCGTACAATTTTTTTGCCGTTGATTTGTATTCGGAAAAAATAACATAAAATCAAATAGGCAATGTCTGTGTCTGCCTGTGCTTAAGCTGACACGAGCACGCGGTGAAGCTCCGCTTTTGCTTTTAGGAAAATGTTGTACTTCGTGAGGGCGGCACGGTGGCGCAGTGGGTAGCGCTGCTGCCTCGCAGTTGGGTGACCTGGGGACCTGGGTTCGCTTCCCGGGTCCTCCCTGCGTGGAGTTTGCATGTTCTCCCCGTGTCTGCATGGGTTTCCTCCGGGCGCTCCGGTTTCCTCCCACAGTCCAAAGACATGCAGGTTAGGTGGATTGGCGATTCTAAATTGGCCCTAGTGTGTGCTTGGTGTGTTTGTGTGTGTCCTGCGGTGGGTTGGCACCCTGCCCAGGATTGTTTCCTGCCTTGTGCCCTGTGTTGGCTGGGATTGGCTCCAGCAGATCCCCGTGACCCTGTGTTCAGATTCAGCGGGTTGGAAAATGGATGGATGGATGTACTTCACGAGGGCACTTTATATTTTTCCCATTGGACATGCAATTAGTGATACGAATTTTGACTGGCAGCGTAACAGGTTAGTTCACCTACACACTGTGTCACGCAGTTGGAAATAGAGCGGTAATTTATATGTATACTTGCATCTATTTAATTTTTTTTTTGACCAGGAGGATATTAGCATATATGGTTATAGATGTTTATTGCTGGGTAAAACACAATAAAGTGTATTTAAATAAAAAAAGTCTTTATAGTTATTGTATTTTATTCAAGAACACTGTAACAGCCTAATTATAAGGCATGCAAAATTGAAATAAGTAAACTCATGGGTCATTTCTTCTCACTCCTTAAAAAATACTAAATGAACTGAACATGAACTAGTTCAAAATTGAAATGGTGAACTATGAACGTGAATTTATTCATTTTAATCTGTGTGAACTGAACTTTGAGCTTGTTCTAGTGAGGTGTTAACTTTCACAACACTGAAGAAAACCACAAGCACATGGATGGAGCATTGAGACACCACACAGCCCTGGTTTGAGCAGGTGACGGGACACGTGTACTCCACCCTTCTGCACAAAGTCAACCTGAGCTAATTACTAAAGAAAAGCAACCATCTTGAAAAATCTAGTTAGGTAATTTCTCTATATTCCCCTTTTTCTTTCAGAACTTCTATTACCTTCAGTTCCTCTGGCCCAGATGACACAGTGGCTACCCTTAGTGTAACAGTGTGCTGTTTTTTTTTTTTTTTACATTATTCTTAATAGAGATTTAATTAAAATCTGGTCAATTACTTGTTCATAGTAACTGAGTTTCCAGACCCCTGTAAAGTCTGCAGCTTATAAAACACAAACTTCCTATTAAGCAATTTGACCCTGGGAAAGCTGCTCTATAAATACTGTATAATGTATTATTTTTATTACTTCTACTAATAATAATAATTCAGTACACAGTATCCTCATATAGCTACAAGTAAAGTTTATTTTGGAACAGTTTTAACAAAACATTCTAGATCTTCCATCAGTTTGTGAATGTCGTCATCCTATGGTGACAGTCAGGTCTGGGAAACCAATAAGAGATTGGACAACTGATGGAATCTGATGGAAGAAATGAACCATCACTAAGGATGAAAGCCTGTCAATTACTTTAGGAAAAAAGAAAAGGTAAGGCTTCAAAGTTTCTAAACTTTATTGAAGTTGTGTGCTTTTTTTAATTTATTTTGCAGTCTTCTACAGCTCAGGTTCACATCCATCATAGAAACTCGTTACTCATCTTGAAAATGTTCTGAAATCCTGAGCACTCCTCCCTCATCTTGCATTATTGAAGTGTTAACTGATAAACATGACAGCTGAATTCTGGAACAGTCTTGTGAGAAGTAAAAGTTTGCTACTAATACGTATTTTATTTTTCTATGAGACCAAAATGTCCAGGGTGGTGTGGTGATTAATGTTGCTTTCTGACCAGTCTGGAGGCCTCAGTTTAAATTCCCAGCTGGCCAGTGGGAGCTTGAGAGCTTAACCTACAAAACACTGGAAGCAAGGCAGGAAACATCTCTGGCCAGGGTGCAAGTCCATCACAGGGATTGCCAGCGCAGGTAGAAAAATGAAGTTCCTGAAAGAAAACTCAAGTAGACACAAGGAGAATTTGTCAATTCCATACATCCAATAACTGAAAATGAGGTTTCAACCACTGTGCCACCGTGGCATCCGCAATAAAGTGGGGGATGACACTGATCAGGTTAACGAAATGAAACTGGGTGAAAAAGTTGTACATTCTGCTTCCAGTAAGAATGAATTTGCAATCACCACAAAAAGAAAATGTCTTCCTTGTTCACTTAAAATCAGGCTTATTACTTTTCTGGAACACTGTTAATGATTAGTGTAAGTAAAATTGTTTAACATGATTAATGGTCCAATGTTTTGAATGAAACCTCAAACATTACATTTTCATCATTGAGAAGGAAATTCAATTAGAAACCAAGGGTCTCTTTTATGGGTTCTGCATGACAGCTCAGCCAAACCCTGTAATATGAAGAGTCTTTAAAGGCATATTAATATGAATTTACAGCATCACCATAATTAAACCCCTTTATTCTATCTGTTCCATTTTTGAACTGCTTCCTCTTAGCTCACATTTAATCTAGGAACATGCAGCACAAGTCAATCAGCTACTCTGAATATGGTGCCATTCGATCACATTTACTGGGACAGTTTACAATCACTAATCATTCTGACCTCCAAGTCTTCAAGATGTATGAGAAAACTGAAACAACATAAGAAAAACCCAAATGAACTTATGGGTAACATGCGGCTGGGCCAGGAAAGCCTCTAAGTTGTGACCAGCAGCTCTATTAATTGTGCCATGCCAATATCTACACACCCTTATTGAAATGTGCATTTCCCAATAGACGTGGAACATGTAAAGCAATTGGGATAATGAGAACAATCTGAGAAAGGAACTTGGAAGACATCTGTTTCATTGATTTCGAGAAAGCAATTGATAGAGTAAATTTTTATATTTTAGCCACTGTTCTCAAAATGATCAGAATGAACTGTAAAGACAGACATTTTATTGTGGCTTTGTTCAAGTAGAAATAATGTGAATAGCCAATGGTGAATTAGTGGATGCAGATGGTGATGGTGCATATCATCTCCAAAACTTTTCAATTGTATGCAGAAGCAATAATGAATGAAGTAAAGGAAGACAAACAGAACAAGTCTTGATTGGAAGACAAATGGTAAAATCATGCATATTGATGTCAAGGCAGCACTTGCTAGCACAGAGGAAAGACTATAAGATTTAATTACCAAACTAAAGAAAGCATCAAAAGATTTTGGGATGAACATCTACTATATAATGAAACACTAAGGTCTCTGCATCCAGTCCCTCAAAGCAATTTGATTGGTCAATGTGGCTATGGTATGATTGGTCACTTTGGTTTTGGTGATGCCATGTAACAGGAAGTGTGAGTGTGAGATACACCAGGATGCTCCATCATGTTGTCTTCAAAGACAAAAAGTATATAACGGGACAGGAGGCCTTGAGTCTAAGTAGCAGGCTTTATGGGAACATGCTTGACATAGAGAGCACCATTGAAGAGACATTAGTAAAAGCATAAGACACCTTCTGACAGAGTCACCTTCAAAGACTGAAAGTATAAAGCAGGATAGGAGGTGAGAAAAGCGCCTTGAAAATAACAAGAGTCTGAGAAGCAGGCTTTATGGTAACATGCTCAAGAGGGGGAATGCTGGTTGAGAGATGTTCATACACACAAATACAGAGAAAAGGCTCTGAATTTTTACATAAGATAAGAGATATTTCAAAATTATTCTGTCAACTGTCTTCAACAGGTAACATGGTGTGTAACTTAAAAAAACTAAAGTGAGTAGCATATATAAAAGAGAAGGCAAGAGAATAAATAACACTGTTGAAAGCAAAAAACTTGAAAGAGATGTAAGAGGTCTGTTACTTGGGTAGTCTTATCCTGTCAGATGGCTCTTGTAGTAAAGAAATAAGAACTCGGTCTGGAAGGCCAAAGAAGCGTTCAGAAAGAAAAAAACAATAACTAAATGCTTTGACTAAAGACTGAAGAAGATAAAAATAAAAAGTTACTAGGATGTGGCAATTCATGTGTGTTAATCACAGACAGCACAAATACAAGATATAAATAGGCTGGAAGTTTTTGAATTATAGATCTGGCGAGGTGTAATTAAAATAAGTTTGATGGAAACAAAAACAAATGATGAAATCCTAGGTCATGTTGAAGAAAAGTGTGGACTAATCCTATCTGTCATTAAGAGGTAGAAAATATTGATTGGGTATAAGCTGAGAAGGAATGGCCCTGACGAAGGAAGTGATTGAGGAAAGAATTCTGAGGAGGAGACCAAGAGGAAGAAAAAGGGTGACAATGTTAGACTGCGTTCAAAAAGGAAGAACATACAAGCAGATGGGAATATTAGCTGACAGAGAGAGAGCAAAGTGGAGGAGACATGTGTGCTTTGGACCTGTTTAAAAACTGATGATGCTGATTGAAGTTTCAACTTGTACTAATGTAAAGGCTGAAGTCAAGATAAATCACATTGGTATTTTAGGAAAAATATTTCAAAGTGTTGGCTGCTAAAGTGTCTTTGTTCTTTAATTTATAGTGATCTCTTTGGTGACAAGAGTGACTCTGCTTGCATAGATCACCATCAGCCTTGTAGTTTTATCCCACTAATGTTAGAAGAAATGTTCATATCAACTCTCCTTTGAACATCTGTCATTGGTTGGTGCACAGATTTTTTTTTAAAATTGAGTTTTAGGTTCCCATCTGGCCATTCACCTTCCTTCATTTAATTTTTCCCTTGGTTGAAATTGTTGTCATATCGAAATGTAAAATTCTCTTTAAATCCCAGTTTTTTAAAGTGGAGTGCAGGTTTTCCTCCAAAATATCTTGATATGTTCAGTGCTACATTTTCCTCTCCTAACCAGCAACCTGTCCCGATTCTTCAACCTCCAGTTTCTGAAGCTTTAATATATAAATGTTTAAGATTCTAGAAGTAATCTTTTTATAACCACAATATGGATGTCAGTGGTGATTAAATAGGGTGTTCCATATAATGTCATCAGGGTGGCATACTGTCTTTGCTGCCTTACAGCTCCAGAAAACTGGGTTGGAAAATCTGCCTAGCTACTGTCTTCATGCAGTTTGCATGGTCTCCTGTTGTTCGTGAGAGCTTTCTGCTATGATGACGTTTAGGTTTCCACTAGGACTATCATGACTTCAGGATATTAGTTTTTCTAGGTAAAACAAAATATTTTCTGCGATCTCAGTTAGTGTTACTATATGTAATGAGGTGTTTAATGTAAGAATGCTAACAAGTTGTGCTTTTTATTCTAAAACACTAAATGGACACAAAATATGCAAAAGAGCACCAGCCTTTTCCATATTATCTTAACACAACGAACACTCTGATCCTCCCTGGCTGTCGCATGTCTTTATTTTATGGCTTAAGTCTACTGCTTCTCTGCAGCACTCCAGACCTTAATGGTTATAACAGATGGCAGAGTTGTTTGCTTCAGGCGCACTGCAGGCAGGGGGTAAAGAAATAGCTCAGGCCACAAGATTAAAGTTCCTGCAAACTTCATTTACAATCTGG
Organism: Erpetoichthys calabaricus; assembly: GCF_900747795.2. NCBI lineage: Eukaryota > Metazoa > Chordata > Cladistia > Polypteriformes > Polypteridae > Erpetoichthys > Erpetoichthys calabaricus. Next base: position 134,090,132 of record NC_041404.2, on the reverse strand, counting down.
ACGTCGCACTGACAGTATCCCTGTCGTGTTCATTCTGACCGCAGATTTTTGTCCATTACCATGTTACATAGGTGTCAATTCCTCCTCACTAATGACAGTCTTTCAGTTTGGGTAAGTGGATGTGTATATGATGGATTTCATAATTCTGTCAAACTTTGTCACTATGTACTGCTCAGGGCCTGTGGACAACTATCACACTTACTGACAGTTAGCCTGCAATTTCTATTCCCATTTGGTTTGTTTTGTGTGTTGTATGCCAGAGCATGCTGGCTATGGCCTGATCTCTTTTCCTTGCTCCACTTAGTCCCATCTGCAAGTTTACTTAGGCTTGGAGAGGGAGCAAATCCTATGACCCTCCTGAGCTCTGAGGGTCAGGGAATCAAAAGGTTGTTCTTAATTCAAGTGGCTGCCTCGTGGAGCCTCCACAGGCATTATGTGTAAATCTTTAAAAGTACAATGAGAAAGAAAAAAAAGTTGCGCTTTTTGAATTTGCCTCCCCCATTATTAACATAACAACATAACTTTCTTAAACCCCCGTAATCCAGTTAGAGGTCATGAGTGCTGCAGACTATCCCAGCAGCACTAGACACATAACTGGGCACTAAGAGCCAGTTAGGAATCACAAGTCAACCTCCGAACCATCTGTTTGGAGCTGTGGAAGGAACATTTAAGTACGTAGAGGAAAACCCACAGGGCAAGGGTAGAATGTGGAAATGCCACATGAACAACAAGCAGATGCCAGGTTTAAATTTCACATACGTTACAGTATATAGTATCCTATTAGTATTAGTATTTTAAAATATACTAGTAAAGTAATATACAGAACACAGACTCACTGAACAAGCTACTGTCCATTCTATACTAATGCTCAGGGCTGGATTTATATGAAAAGAGGCCCTAGGCTATTCCACTTATGAGGCCCTTTCACCTTCCATTTTTAAGTTTGTAAATTACATGAGAGATAATAAAATACATCATTACTGTGATATATATCAATATGTTAAATGAAACATGTTGTGATTGGTACTAACCTGTGTGGAAAATTAACGCGTTGATCTTAACCAATACATTTTTATGTTTGTTTATTAGTCATATGCGTAGAATTTCTCCTTATTTTCGGTTCAGTGTTTTAGTGTTCACTGTTTTTAGAATAGTGTAATTTTAATTTTGCTAACAATTTGAATGTAGGCCCCTCTTGATCTTGAGGCCCTAGGCTGAAGCCTAGTTAGCCTATAGGAAAATCTGGCCCTGCTAATGCTAGGTAAATCCCCATTTTCCTCTCAAAACAGCCTCAGTTCTTCATGGTATGGATACCATAAGATGTTGGAAATATTTCCTTGAGATTCTGGTCCATGTTGACATGACTGTATCACTCAATTTCTGCATATTTGTCAGCTGCACTTCATGCTGTGAATCTTCTCTTTAGCCACATTACTATGGTGCTCTACTGGATTCAGATCTGATGACTGGGTAAGGCCACTGAAGAATATTGTCATGTTCATAATACCAGTTTGAGATGACTTTTGCTTTGTGGTGTTTTATCATGCTGAAAGTAGCCATTAGGATATGGGCAAATTATGCACATGATCAGCAACAGTACTTAAATAGACCATGGCATGTAAGCAATGATTGATTGATATTAATGGCTCCAAAGTTTGATCAGAAAACCCACACCATTACACCACCACCAGCTTGGATGGTTCACACAAGTCAGGTCAGGTGCATGGATTCATGTACCAAATTCTGACCCTACCATCTGTATGCATCACCAGTAACCAACATTCACAAGACCAGGCTACATTTTTCCAGTCTACAACTAGTGAGTTTTGGTAAGCATGCCTCAGCTTTCTGTTTTTGGCTAAGAGGAGTGAAACCCAATGATGTTGTCTGCTGCTGTAGCCCTTCCACCTCAAGGTTGGATGTGTTGTGCATTCTGAGATGACTTTCTGCTCACCAAAGTTATACAGAGAGGTCTTCTGAGTTATTATGGCCTTTCTATCAGCTCAAACCAGTCTGGCCATTTCCTTGGATCTCCTTCATCAATAAGGCATTTCCATCCACAGAAGTGACACTCACTGGATGCTTTTGTTTTCCTCACCATTTTAAGCAAATTCTAGAGAATGTTTTACGTGAAGATCCCAGGAGGTTTGCAGTCACAGAAATAGTCAAACCAGCCGATTTGGCACCAACAGTAATGCCACGGTCAAAATCACTCAGATCACATTTTTTCCTCATTCTGGTC